>NC_083485.1:13721849-13729349 GCF_030014155.1 Tachysurus vachellii
TCTCCTAACATGGGTGAGAAATCAGTGTCTCTCTGTGTCTCTCTGTGTCTCTCTGTGTGTGTGTGTCTGTGTGTGTCTGTGTGTGTCTGTGTGTGTGTCTGTGTCTGTGTGTGTGTCTGTGTGTGTGTGTGTGTGTCTGTGTGTCTGTGTGTGTGTGTCTGTGTGTGTGTGTGTGTCTGTGTGTGTGTCTGTGTCTGTCTGTGTCTCTGTGTGTGTCTGTGTGTCTGTCTGTGTGTGTCTGTCTGTGTCTCTGTATGTGTGTCTGTGTCTCTGTGTGTGTGACTGTCTCTTTGTGTGTGACTGTTTGTTGTGTTTCGTGTGTGTGTCTGTCTGTCTGTCTCTTTGTGTCTGTGTGTGTGTCTGTCTGTCTGTGTGTGTCTCTGTGTCTGTCTGTGTGTGTCTGTCTGTCTCTTTGTCTGTGTGTGTGACTGTTTGTGTGTTTGTCTGTTTGTTGTTGTGTTTGTGTGTGTGTCTGTGTTTGTGTGTCTGTCTGTCTGTGTGTGTCTGTCTGTCTGTGTGTGTCTGTCTGTCTGTGTGTGTCTGTCTGTGTGTGTCTGTCTGTCTGTCTGTGTGTGTCTGTCTGTCTGTGTGTGTCTGTCTGTGTTTGTGTGTCTGTCTGTGTTTGTGTGTCTGTCTGTGTTTGTGTGTCTGTCTGTGTTTGTGTGTCTGTCTGTGTTTGTGTGTCTGTCTGTGTTTGTGTGTCTGTCTGTTTGTGAGTGTTTGTGTGTCTGTGTTTGTGTTAGTGTGTGTTTGTGTGCGTCATTTTCACTAAAATCAGGTGGCGTGGTAGAGGAGAGACAGCAAGAATCAACCAACAGAGCTGAAAGGAAAACATTATTCTTCTGGAAATGTTCTATAGTTTTTCTACATGTAGTTTTCAATCTGTTGTAATGTGTTGTGTTATTCGTTATTATCACGAGACCTTAGAGGTTGTGCGCCATGCTGACGTCACGGTGTGACTTTTTTCTTAAATTTCAGATTTAAGTGATAACAGTCAAGAGCAAGAGCTTGTGAATTTATTCAACATTCTCCAGCAGCGTTCGACGACAAGTTAGTGCAAAATCTTATGTAAAGCGACCCAACGCTGACTTACGGGACATACTGCGAGGTCATGACCAACTGCTCAAATCAGCACGTGGGCTCCCAGTGCATCCCGTTTAAGGTCACGGGTTCAGCTCGGATAGTAGTGTGCTGCTGCTCCTGAGGGGTTGTTTTGGTCTGATGGCAGAAATGCGAGTGCGCCAGCTGGCCACATGCTGTTATATCATCAAAAGCAAGGAGAGAGACGCAGCGAATAAGAGTTCTCATTACGGTCCGTGCCAGGCGAAGAGGAAATAGCTGAGCCAGGTCTGTTACCAAACACTTATTGCTGCCAAGTGGTAATTGAGCACCGGCAAGGATACGAATGTGGACTGGCAATTGGTCAGGATCCACCGGTCCTCATCATTTTTAGTGTTGTTACCTACTGCGCTTTTCACACTGCACTTAACCATAAATTGTCATCGCTCTAAACCCTGCTTTTAACCTTGGCTACAGGAGCAGGTTTCATACTTGTAATTTAGAAGCCAGGCTAGTGTGCTTTTAACCTGTTTCTTTGAAAGCGTGCTCAGCTCTTTCAGTGTTATTCCTACATGACAGTGTGTGTTGTGTGTTTGAGGGGAAAATGAAGTCAAATGGTGACGGAAAACAAATAGAGCAAAGAGGAGACAGTTTATTTTTAGCATCAGTCTTTTGTTTTCTTGGCTTTTCTTATACACATAAAAGCGAAGCCCCAGACACTTCAGGCTGCAGTTGAGAAGGAAGGAAGGAAGGAAGGAAGGAAAGGACTCAGGTAGGTAGGTACACACTAGAATGATGCATCACTGCAGGAACACAAGCTTGAACCTGTAAAAGAAAGTCAGATTGATGATACACTCCTCCTGCTGTCATCACAGCTGACTCAAGTCCCTCAGAGCGAGGCAGAGTCACGTCACCAACACTGACTCTAGAATTACGTCCATACCATGACGGGTTGTGTAATAACTGGAGCACTTTTGTATTGTGTATATATACAAACTGGTATATAACAAATGTTGAGTTATTCATATCGATTCATTTTCTATAAAATCACTGCAGACAGACGTCCCGCCTGCTGGTATAAACCAGCAGGCGGGACGTCTGTCTGCAGTGATTTTATTTATTATGTTAAATTATTATTATTTTTTTTATTTATTATTATGTTATTTTTTCTATAGTAACAACAAACACAGGGACTGGTTTAATGGACATGCCATAGCAACGGCAAAAAAAACCATGTAATTGCCGTGGTAACCTTTTAAGGTAGATGTCTCCAGCGTCACCTCCACAGAAAACGTCGATATATATATATATATATATATATATATATATATATATATAGAGAGAAATTAAGATGTATAAACAGATAGAACAGACCCGACATGACGACTATTTAACACTAACAATTTCTTTGGGTTTCTTTCACACGAAGGGAAACGAACAGCGAAAATCACGTCCTGGTTATTTGAGTAAATCTGCTTTTCGATGCATTCTTTTTTCCTGACAAAGCAAAAATGTGTGAAGAGTCTGATTTATACTCTGCGAAAGTGAATAACTTTCTGTCAGTGACAGACCGACTCTGTGACCGCTCTTCTCGCCTGCGGCCGAGTCGCGAGTCATGTCACTGACACTGACGCTTTGTTCTGAGAAACAAAAAGAGGAAGTTTTGTTATGATTTGTGTGCTGCGGCCTGCTGGAGTGCTGCTCAATTAACAGTAGTTTCAGCAGTAACAAACTTACGGTGACATTTATCTCGTTTATGGAAGGAGCTGTAATTTGTACAAAATGCCAAAAAAAAAAAAAAGTTGCAGATCGTTTTCAGCTGCTATAATCTAAGTGATATCAGGACTAGATCAGTGCTTCTAAGATTTCGCAGAGATTTTTTTTTTTTTTTAATTTAATTTAATTTTTTCAAAAATTTGCGATGCACCTTAGCTTACCTTAGCTCACTCAGTTAGCGGCAGTCTTCTTTACCTCAGCTATCATCTAGCAGTTAGCATCTTTTATTTATTTATTTATTTTTACCTCAGCTCACTCACTTAGCGACATTCTTTACCGTAGCTCACTCACTTAGCGACAGTCTTCTTTACCGTAGCTTACTCAGTTAGCAACAGTCTTCTTTACCTCAGCTCACTCAGTTAGCATCTTTTATTTATTTATTTTTTTTACCTCAGCTCACTCACTTAGCGACATTCTTTACCGTAGCTTACTCAGTTAGCGACAGTCTTCTTTACCTCAGCTCATTCACTTAGCATCTTTTTTTTTTTTTACCTCAGCTCACTCTCTTAGCAACAGTCTTCTTTACCTCAGCTCGCTCACTTAGCAACAGTCTTCTTCACCTAAACTCACTCACTTAGCATCTTCTTCACCTCAGCTCATTCACTTACCATCTTTACTTACCATCTCATTTAGCGACTAAGCGACAATTTTTATTTTTTACCTCAGCTCACTCACTTAGCGACAATCTTCTTTACCTTTGCTCACTCAGTTAGGGACAGTCTTCTTTAGTTCAGCTCACTTACTTAGCAAAATTTTTCTTTCCCTCAGCTCACTCAGTTAACATCAGTGTAAGTGATCTATGGACTGAATTAGTGGCTCTAGGATTTTGCTGATTTTTTTTCTAAAAATTTGCGAAGCATCTTGCAGTTTTTGTGTTTTTTTTTTTTTTTTTGTTTTTTTTTTTTTTTTTGAAAGCTGCTCGATTTGTTGAACTCACAAGCACAAAATTCTTCTTTTAAACTTCTTCCAGTGAAATATATATGTAACCTTTCTATGAAAGCTGTACTCACGTTCCACGTGTGAATGGAAGAGTGTGTGTTGTGATGATGTCACACGACACGTCGTGAAAGAAATCTGCAGAAATCTGCGGTGTTTTGGAAAAAAATGTTATATGAAGTTGTGATAATGTGGTCACTTTAATAAAAATGCTTGTCGATTACAGACATAATAAAGTAAACCTCTGTGATGTGTAGATGTTTTGCAACTGAGCGATAGACCTTATCTCTTTAGTACGTTGCACACTGAAGCCCTAACCAGGCGTGTCGTCTCGACATTTCACCTCACACTCCTGTTCTAGGGAATCCCAACATTCCTCTCGCTTCAGGCCCGACTTGCGTGCAGACTTCTGGCTGCGCTTTTGCTCTCCGTAAATAAAGTGGCCAGCTCACATTCCTCACATAGCCACTAGGCGACATGCCAAAGCAGACCTGCTGATCTGATCAGCTTACGCACCAGCTGTTGAATCAGATGTAAACCAGAAAGTTTAAATAGAAAATCTGTAATTGTCATAATAAACATCTGAACTTTCCACAAATACATGATTATAGTACGAACAAACAAACAAAAGTTGATCCTTTACCTCAGCTCACTCACTTAGTGTCAGGTTTCTTTACCTCAGTTCACTCACTTAGCATGAGTTTCCTTTACCTCAGCTCGCTCACTCAATGTAAGATTTCTTTACCTCAGCTCACTCAGTTAACGTCAGATTTCTTTACCTCAGCTCACTCACTTAGCATCAGATTTCTTTACCTCAGCTCACTCACTTAGCATCAGATTTCTTTACCTCAGCTCACTCACTTAGCATCAGATTTCTTTACCTCAGCTCACTCACTTAGCATCAGATTTCTTTACCTCAGCTCACTCACTTAGCATCAGATTTCTTTACCTCAGCTCACTCACTTAGCATCAGATTTCTTTACCTCAGCTCACTCACTTAGCATCAGATTTCTTTACCTCAGCTCACTCACTTAGCATCAGATTTCTTTACCTCAGCTCACTCACTTAGCATCAGATTTCTTTACCTCAGCTCACTCACTTAGCATAATTATTTTTTTTACCTTAGCTCCAGCAGTAAACACAAGAGTTTTAATCTGACTTTTGAATAGTGTTTTGCCAGAATTTCTTTCTGTTTTACTTTTTTTATTCTCATATAATTACAGTACCATAATTGTAAATTGATATTAAAATTCACACATAAGGATGGATTTAGAACACATTCTTCTTATTTTTGCTCTGGCTTTATAAGGGTAGACAGCTGCTGTCTTCACTTCCCTGATCTTCTTTTTCCTCATACTGAGAGAAGGTCAGCGCTCTGCATTTCCTCTGAAGGATCATAGACATCACCATTCTTTTGTGGAGTTTTGATGAAGGTTCACAGCATGCTCAGAGCACTGGAACTCCTTGTATTTCTCAGTTGCAGGTGTCTGGACTTGTGTGGATTAACGTTTTGAGCAGAAGAATGTGATCGAAGCAGTTTGTTAAACGTATAACGGAGTGTGTCTCATGGTGCGATTTATATTCAGTGGGTTGTGTGTGTAGAGTTGGATTTCGTAAGCAGCATGTGAGGGCTAAAATTAAACTCTGACCAAGAGTTACTGTGATCCTTGTGTAAAAGTGGACAGTGGGATGTTTCTGGATCAAGCCATAATAAACCATGGACCATATTAAAATATTTCCATATCAGATTATGTATATGTTAAATTATTATTATGTAATATGACGCCTGAGATAGGCACAGGCTCCCCGTGACCCGAGGTAGTTCGGATAAGCGGTAGAAGATGAATGAATGAACTTACCTCAACCATGAGTTTGTGTGTCGTGAATTAACACAATCGTTGCTAGTGCAACATGCAAATGTCTATTAATGAGATGTCAAAGTGGAAGTAATTTGGTCTACGAATGCTTATTAATGCACCACTGGGTAATAAATAGAGATGAGCCGGATACTCGGCTGAAACGAGTATCCGGTACGGATAAAGCACTTCTGCCTAGTACGAGTATTATACGAGTAATACGAGTCAATATCTGTGCTCGGATTGAATGAAAATCATCATTGTGTATCTGATTGTGTCAGCGTTCTGTGATAGGCTAGTCACAGCGCCCCTCCCCTGCATTGATAGGCTAGTCACAGCGCCCCTCCCCTACAGTGATAGGCTAGTCACAGCGCCACCTCCCCTACACACATACAGATGTATTGTGTTGCTGTGTCTCGCTCTGCTCACTCACAGTCACACACAGAACAGCTCTCTGTCTCTCCCTCAGTCACTCGGGTTCGCGGGTCTTTTCCGTTATCGTTTAGGGTTTCTTCAGCTTTTTACTTCGGGTTGTAACATTAATAATACGTACTTACTAACCAGTAGAGTTCTGGTAAACGTGGGTTCGTTCAGACGTGGTGCTTGCTTGGTAGAATGTGACTCGCATTGCGAGTTTTTGCTGTATTTCATAAAAACTTGAAGGTAGTAAGCTAGTGTTATAAATATTACAAATTAATTATTACCGGTTAAAGCCCCGCCCATTTCAAGACAAGCCTATCTGGTTAACAGATACAGATAATGCTGTACTCGCTCATCCCTAGTAATAAATGCTTATTAATGCACCACTGGGTAATGAATGCTTATTAATGAAAAACTGGGTTATGAATGCTTATTAATGCACCACTGGGTTATAAATGCGTATTAATGCACCACTGGTTATGAATGCTTATTAACGCACCATGGAGGAGAAAATGCTAAGTAATTCACCATTGACATGCGAGTGCTTATTATAATGGTGCCGTGCTGCAAGTGCTTCTTATCGCTCCTCTGAGACAGGGAGGAACACTGTGGAGTGTACAAATGGGGACGCGAGTGTTTAACAACACACCACTAGGTTGCAAGTGCTTTTTAAAACCTCATTGTTTTGCGAATTCTTCTCACACACCATTTCGCTTGTGAACGCAATGCACACCCTCTATTGTGTTGTAAATATCTTTTAACACACCATTCATTGACTGGTGCTTAGAATGCTATTGGTCTGGCTAGTGTTTCATTAAACCTTGTTTTACTCTGTGTGTGTGTGTGTAGCTCTGAGAACATCTTGGCCCTTAAGCTGAGGTCTGATGTTTCAGATCCTAAGAAAACTCTTGAATCAGAAAGTGAACTTGATGCAATTCACATGAATGACATGAGCTTATTATTCGTCAGATATTTATATAGTAAATAGGAGTAATCATCATGTACAGGCGACAGATTAGTGGTTAAGAGCTAAGTGTTTATTAAGTAGAGACAAGTAATGAAAATAAGGACACAGTATTCGTATTTGGTTCCTGTTTTTAGGAACCAACAAGAACTGTGTCTGGTATCATTGTTAAATAACTGTATTATTTAAGCTACATAAGGTGCTGTTTTTAATAAAATCAGTGTCGGTGTAATTGTTATTCATTCAAATCAACTCTCTAGATGATTCGGAAATAATCTAGAACCCTTGTAGGACTCATGTTTTTGTTTTTTTTTCCTCCCTCTGTGAGTAACACTGCTGAATGGAGTGATTAAACAATATGGGAGGAGAAGATTGGAGGATTGGGGAAGTGTGAAGTAGCTGTTCTGTCAGAAAAGTGAGATGTTCTACCGAAGCAGACGTTTGGGGAAACAAGCTAAACAAACCTTCTGGGGGTGGGGAAAGAGAAGA
>NC_083485.1:13734349-13736849 GCF_030014155.1 Tachysurus vachellii
AAAACACCAGCGCCGTCGGTTCGATTCTCAGTTCGGGGTTTGATTTTATTCACGGATTTGAAAATCCAGCTGTGGCTCAAGCAGTTAAGGCTCCTGGTTGTTGATCAGAAGATCAGTGGTCAAGCCTCGGCACTGCCAACCTGCCACTGTTGGGCCCTTGAACGAGGCCCTTAACCATCTCTGCTCTAGTGGTGCTGTATCATCGCTGACCCTGTGCTCTGACCCCCAACCTCCAAATCCTGTCATGTTTACGTGACAATATTAAAGGCTTCTTCTTCTTCAAATCATACGAAAACCGATTATTACTCATTATTATTATTATTATTAGTCACGAAGATCCGACGTTCAGCAGGACAGAACTCGCAGAGATTAAAAGGTTTCTATCATTTAAAGTAGTTTTAAGTAAATTGTCTGCATTGAGGTTTTTTCACCTCGAATGCCTCACGCCGAGGAGAAGTTCCTCCGTCATCTTCCTTAACTGGGTTTTCTGCCGTCTTCCAAGATAAACATCAGTTTTTTTTGTGCTAATCTCACACCACATTGCTCCATCCACGGTGGATAAAGATTAGAACGAAGGACGCCGTAGCGTTGCTTTCGGCTGTAGAAGCGCTGCAGCTTCTCCTGCTGATTATTTTCAGACACACATCTTCATCTTCACCCAGACTTCTAATAGTGCTGTCTGCATTAAACCCAGCAGGTGACGATTTAGCGCAGCGCGTCTCTCTAGCTCAGAGCCGAGGACAATAAACCTCGAGCGCTTCGTCGCATCTCAGCCGTCGGCCATGTCGTAAAGTTTAGGAATTGTATTTCCACATGTTTGTTTCTTTGTTCTTCAATCCTTTTTTTTCTCCTCCCTTCTCTATCTTTTCTTTTCTGACCCTCTGCCTTGCTTTGAAGGCGTACCTCGTCCAAGAGGAGCGCGATAGGCTGAGATTAGAGTTTATTGAACTAGAGGAGAGGGTAATGTTCCTCCCTTTTTTCTCTCCTCCTGCTCTTATTCCACTCACTTGTAATCCAGAGTTTGCACCTTTGCTTCCTATAACATCCCTCAGTAGCAGGCAAACTCTCTAACGTGTGTGTGTGTGTGTGTGCGAGTGCGCGCGAGTGTGTGCGTGCGTATGTGCGTGCGTATGTGTGTGCGCACGCTCGTGTGCAGCTGCTTCCTAGTGCCACTAGTGTTGCTTCACAAACTAAATTTCACCCTCACCTGTGTGTGAACACCCCTGGGTTCCCATGGCAACAGCAGACTGTTCTTTAACCCATTTCCAGGATCAGGGTTATATAAAATTTACCGTACTTTCCATCGACTAAATTTATTTATTTATTTATTTAACGTATTTATTTATTTTTTTTGTCAATTTCTAGATACCTTTAATGGGTTGGATGTTAGTTTCTTATCATTTATATTATATTAGCTTTAAACAGTCAAAGTGACACTGGAGACTCCTTCAATCAATCAATCAATCAATCAATCAATCAATCAATTAATCAGTAGTTGACTCTTTACAGGTTGTTTTATTAAATAAAAGTATTGAAATAATAATCAGGTCAGTCAAGCTTGTCCACACGAATGAGCTGTTACTGTAGACATGACTTTATAACTCTAATTGTTGATATTTTGTATATTTAAACTACAAATCCGATAAAAGCCAGATGACATTTTGACCTGGACTGAAGTCAGTGAACAAAAGGAAACATGTTTATTATGTTGTAGATGTTTCTGATGTTTATTAGGTGTATAAGGCCGGGGTTCTTCTCCTCCTGTCTTCACCGTGTGGTGTGAAACTTCATTACATTAACGTTAATCTGCATGAAACCCTACTGACGTCGTCTCCCATGACTTTACCCACATTTTGTGCTCGCTTTTGGTTTGAACTTTGCTTTTGTGTTTTAAACAATTAACCCTAAGAGCTCTGATTGTTATAGGATAATGTGTTAGATTTGTGTGTGTGTGTGTGTGTGTGTGTGTGTGTGTGTGTGTGTGTGTGTTTATAAAAATGGTCAATACACACACACACACACACACACACACACACACACAAAGTGCCTAAAATATTTAGTTTGTGATGCAGCCTGTAATTCTGTTTATAAGAAACTTTTTCACTTTGCTCTCTCTCTCTCTCTCTGTCTCTCTTACTCTCTGCATCTCTCTCACTCTTTCTGTCTCTCTCTCTCTCTCTCTCTCTCTCTCTCTCTCTCTGTCTCTGTCTCTGTCTCTGTCTCCCTCCCTCTCTCTTCCTCTCTCTCTCTTTCCCTCTCTCTTGCTCTCCCTCCCTCTCTCTCCCTTGCTCTCTCTCTCTCTCTCCCTCACTCTCTCTCTCTCCCTCTCTCTCTCTCTCCCTCCCTCTCTCTCTCTCTCTCTCTCTCTCTCTCTCTCTCTCTCTCTCTCTCTCTCTCTCCCTCTCTCTCTCTCTCTCCCTCTCACTCTCTCTCCCTCCCTCTCTCTCCCTCCCTCTCTCTCCCTCCCTCCCTCCCTCTACCTCTCTCCCTCCCTCTCTCT
>NC_083485.1:13739349-13741849 GCF_030014155.1 Tachysurus vachellii
ACACACACATTTATTAATTACGTTCTTTGTAACTCTGGAGGTAACGATGTTGGGTTCTGTAGGTGGTCGAGCTTCAGAACCGGTTGTCCGAGGAATCCAAGAAAGCCGACAAGATGGAGTTTGAGAGCAAGCGACTGAAAGAGAAGGTGGATTCGCTTCAGAAGGAAAAAGACGTAAGTCTGAGTCGTCTCTCCGAACACAATTCAGTGTGGAATATTAATATCACACATAAGCAGATGCATTATGGGTCAGAGTGAATGTTATGAGAGTGAACATTGTCTCTGGGAACTAATAAATCCTGGGAGTTTTTAGACTGAACGAACATCACATTACACTGAGCTTGTGCAGTGGACACTAAAGCTGGCCCAGATTTCTGCAGCCTCCAAAAGATAATAAATTCCTCTGCTGTGACGTAGCAAGTCAGGAAGCACCTGTAGAGATGAGCTGATGACACTGATGCCATCTGAACATGCCAGGAGACAGACCAGCTTTTTTTTTCTTCACATGCGTTTTAGTCTTTCGTTTTGTTTCTTTTTGTTTTGCTTTTTCTTGCTGAGCCACTTCCTGTGTTATTATCATTCACTCACACACACACACACACACCGCACTTTTCCTGTTCTGACGTTTGCTTTTTTTTTTTTTTTTTTACTCATCTTGTATTTGATGTTTGACTTAAAAAAAAAAAGAGAGAATATTAGAGAACAGAACAAAACATGAAATTTAGAGAGAGAATTGTTCATTCCTAATGAAGTGATGCTGCCCGGCCTATATTTGCATACTAGAACGTGATTGGCTCCTGCGTGTTATGATGTAATAACTCTCGTCTCTCTCAGATGTTTAATACACTTCCAGTTTTGCTCCTTAATAATAGACGTAATATTAAAATGATAATGGTGGAGTGTGTATGTATGTTTTGGTGTGTGTGTGTGTGTGTGTGTGTGTGTGTGTGTGTATGTATGTATATATACATACATACATACACACACACACACACACACACACACACACACACACACACATATACACACACACACATATATATATATATATATACTTGCTTTGTATGTGTCTGTAGCGGATGAGGACGGAGCGCGACTCTTTGAAGGAGACAATAGAGGAGCTGCGGTGTGTTCAGGCTCAGGAGGGTCAGCTCACCTCAGGTCAGAAATAACTCGCACTTCATTTCACTGAAGGTGGACTAAAAAGGGGTGTGTGTGTGTGTGTGTGTGTGTGTGTGTGTGTGTGTGTGTGTGTGTGTGTGTGTGTTTGATGTGTTAAATGATTAATGTGTGTGTGTCAGTAGGTTTGGTACCACTGGGCAGCAGCGAGGCCTCGGATTCGCTTGCAGCTGAAATCGTGACCCCAGAGATCCGGTATGTTCCACCGTACTGATAGTCCTTATGCCAGAAACACACACACACACACACACACGCACACACACACATACATACATACACACAAAACAATATAAAAGTTTGGTACTGAATATACACAAGTCTTATTTCAGCTGTGTGTGTGTGTGTGTGTGTGTGTGTGTGTGTGTGTGTGTGTGTGTGTGTGTGTGTGTTAGGGAGCGGTTGATTCGTCTGCAGCACGAGAACAAGATGCTGAAGCTGAATCAGGAGGGATCGGACAACGAGCAGATCGCGCTTCTCAAGAGTCTGCTGGAGGACGCAAATGCCAGGAAGAACGAGCTGGAGACGGAGAACAGGTCTCTCTCTCTCTCTCTCTCTCTCACGCTCTCTCACTCTCTCTCTCTCTCTCTCTCTCTCTGTCTTTCTCTCTCTCTCACACACACACACACACACACACACACACAGCGCTGTAAACAAATAATTAGTAGACCCAGAAAACATGGAAAGACACTTGGAGAACATGCAGAACATCCAGAAGCTTCTCTACTCTGTACAATTTATACAGTATGTGATTCTGTCTCTGTCTCTCTCTCTCTCCCTCTCTCTTTCTCTCCCGCTCTCTGTCTCCCTCTCTCCCTCTCTCTCTCTCTCTCCCTTTCTCTCTCTCTGCCTCTCTCCCTCTCTCTCTCTCTCTCTCTCTCTCTCTCTCTCTCTCTCTCTCTCTCTCTCTCTCTCTCTCTCTCTCTCTCTCTCTCTCTCCCTGTATCTCTCCCTCTCTCTCTCACTCTCTGCTCTCCCTCTCTCTCCCTCTCTCTCTCTGTCTCTCTCCCTGTATCTCTCCCTCTCTCTCCCTCTCTCTCTCCCTCTCTCTCTCCCTGTCTCTCTCTCCCTGTCTCTCTCTCTCTCTCTCTCTGTCTCTCTCCCTGTATCTCTCCCTCTCTCTCCCTCTCTCTCCCTCTCTCTCTCTCTCTCTCTCTCTCTCTCTCTCTCTCTCTCTCTCTCTCTCTCTCTCTCTCTCAGGTTGGTGAATCAGAGGCTCATGGCAGGTCAGAGTCAGGTGGAGGAGCTTCAGAAGAGCTTACAGGAGCAGGGCTCTAAAGCAGACGACGTGAGTAACACTCCTGTTGTTTCACCCCAAGTGTCCT
>NC_083485.1:13746849-13769349 GCF_030014155.1 Tachysurus vachellii
TGGGTGTGGCTTCTCTACCTGTCGGTCTCGTTGAAGTGGGTGTGGCTTCTCTACCTGTCAGTGTCGTTGAAGCGGGTGTGGCTTGTCTATCTGTCGGTCTCGTTGAAGTGGGTGTGGCTTCTCTACCTGTCGGTCTCGTTGAAGTGTGTGTGGCTTCTCTACCTGTCGGTCTCGTTGAAGCGGGTGTGGCTTCTCTACCTGTCTGTCTTGTTGAAGCAGGTGTGGCTTCTCTACCTGTCGGTCCCGTTGAAGCGGGTGTGGCTTCTTACCTGTCGGTCTCGTTGAAGTGGGTGTGGCTTCTCTACCTGTCGGTCTCATTGAAGTGGGTGTGGCTTCTCTCCCTGTCGGTCACGTTGAAGCGGGTGTGGCTTCTTTACCTGTCGGTCTCATTGAAGCGGGTGTGGCTTCTTTACCTGTCGGTCTCATTGAAGTGGGTGTGGCTTCTCACCTGTCAGTCTCGTTGAAGCGGGTGTGGCTTCTCACCTGTCAGTCTTGTTGAAGTGGGTCAGTCAGCGTAAAGGAGGTGTGGCCTCTTAGTCCTAATAAAGAGGAGGTGCCTGTTAGTAGCCACATATTTGAAGGTGATCTTATATTATTCATTTAGATTGTGACAGTATCTCTCTCTCTCTCTCACACTCACTCTCTCTCTCTCTCGCTCTCTCTCTCTCTCTCTCTCTCTCTCTCTCTCTCTCTCTCTCTCTCTCTCTCTCTCTCTCAGGGCATGGCTCTCCAGAAGAAAGCAGCAGAGGACCGTTTAGCCAGCACAGGATCAGGTCAATCATTCCTGGCACGCCAGAGACAAGCCACCAGCACAAGGCGCTCGTATCCAGGCCACGTGCAGCCTGCCACAGCCAGGTAGACTCCCCAACATCACCACGGCAACACCGTGGTCAAACAAGACGCCTGTCTCTTTACTCGCCCTTCATCCTTCTCCTTTTCTTCTTCTCCCAGCTAAACGTCATTGCAGGCTGTCTGAATCTGGAATCTTGTTTACAGTCCCACTAAAATTTTCCTCTTTTCGTAAAAATTAAACCCAGGGGGTTTTTAAGTAGAGATGTACGTGTGTTTTAGGATGATGATGATGATGATGATGATGATGATGATGATGATGATGATGTAAAGGAGTGAAAGCTTGCTCTCGGAGCAACCTTGACTTTTCCAAATGTTTATTATTTGAAGGCGTTTTTTTTTTTTTTTTTTTAAATGATGGCTTTCTGATGTAGTGTTTATTAATACAGGAGGTGACGTGGTCCGATTCCGAAGTGTTGACTGTTGCATATCGTTTTTTGTTTGTTTGTTTGTTTGTTTGTTTGTTTTTGTTACAACGTCTCAAGTGTTTAGGATGCAGTATGTAGTGCTCCTGCTAATAATGATGTGTTTCTGCGTAAAACCCCATCAGTAAGACCTTAGTTTGGGATGCTGATCAGGGATCAGCTCATTTTTTTCCATATACTGGTGCAGAATTTGTTTGAATCCAGAACAAGCTGATACCAGATCAGCTTTCTGACTCGTATCCTAAAATAACCACAGAGGGAAAAAAAAACAGGAGCATTTAAACGCTCTGCCTTGTTTTATACCGACATTCATGTGGATCCTTTCTTTCATTTTGTCCTGCAGAAAAAAAGATTCTTTTTTCCTAAAGACGTTCTAGAGGTTTTATCTATGCATTGAACTTTCTCTCTCTCTCTCTCACACACACACACACACACACACACACACACACACACACACACAATATTTTCTATTGTTTCAGACTTTTTTTTGTTGTTAATAGGAGTGGAGTTTTTTTTTTTTTTTTTAATTTCATGATTTTAATAAAGAAATGTTTTCCTTTAGACAGGGTTTTAAACGTCCTCCACGCTGTCGCAGCCGTATAGTCGTGTTTGTAGCTTTAAAACTTTTCCACCACCACGGTGCACAATTTTGTCTCATGAAGCGACTCCTCCCGTTTGGCACTATTACATACGACATCAGGGGTTCTCTTTAGTTTAACTAGTTCATTAAGGAATATCATGAATAAGTCTGTGACTCCGAGGACTGCGTTTGTGTGCTGAAATTTTGAATATCGTTGCTGTCAGGCGGAATCCTCGTATCTCCAAAACCGTTATTTTTCAGGACATTAAAAAAACGCCGTACCTTATCTGCAGTGCACAGGGTTTAGTCCGCGTTGCAGTGGATTGTCTTGCGCTAAATTCCTGTCCTCAGACGAGCACCAGAACTAGCGGGGGTCAAGATTTTTTTTCTTTGAGCCCAGTGTTTTGAAGACATTTACCTCAGAAGACGTGTTGATTCGTTGCGACTCTTCTTGAGGAGAAATATGCCGTGAAGCTCTCCCACGGAGTGAGGAAGAGGTGGACAGTTGAAGTGTCCAATGGAGTTATGAGATTTGCGCTCAAGCTATTTTCAAGACTTTAGATTGGTTAATAACTTGTAAAAATAACAGACCCACGTGGGGACTGACCAATAGCATCGATAAAATATGAAATTGAACAAATTTGGACATACGAGGTTTCCGCCCGACAGCGACGATATGAAAAATAAGTTAAAAAAAAAAAGAGAAAAAAATATCCAAATTTGTAACGTCCATTTGAAGTCATGTTGGAAATCGTCTTTTAAGGCGAAAAAAGGTGAAGGCATTTACGAATAATAATCGGGGTCTAGAAATAATAACGATCTCTGATTTTCTAGGTTACATTTCATCATTCCATCACACTTTCCACCGTCCGAAGTCAAATCCTTCAGCGCGGACGAAGAGAAAGTTATTCATCGATGATAAATACGATTGGCTTTAAAATCGTTTATATCCATTCGCTGGCACGACCCGTCGGTCCGTTCTTTTAAAACAGTTGCATAAATAACTCCAGTTGTTGCCATGGTGATAATATGGCGCTGGCAGACCTGCAGTTCTCGCAGTTTCAGTCCTCAATTCAGTTCAGTTCAATTCAAATGGATTCGTATAGCGCTTTTAACAATTGGACGAAACTTTACAGAACATCAACAGAGTCTCGACACCATGTTGGTGGGAAAAGTGTTTTGTTTTTATTTTTGCGTCACTCATCAGCCTTCGTGACGTCTCGCTCGCAGCGCCTTTAATTTGCATATCATCCTCAGCCTAATGCTCTGGAACACACTTATCCGATACGGTCTCGTTCTTTTTAGCGTAGAATCTGTTTTCTGTTTCGTCTGGATTCGTGCACATCTTTCACCTCACCCCGTGACTTCGTTACCGCAGCCTTCATCACCACCCAGTCCAGTGTACAGGCTTCCGATCACAGAGAATCAGAGAGATAACAATAAATATTTTTGTTTTTAATTTACAAACGGTTTGTTGAGTCGCTCTAAAGTGACTCAACAAACATGCACTCGCACGTAAACATCAGGTTTCGTTATTTTATTTACTTCCAACATTTAGCAGACGCCTTTATCCAGAGCGACTTACATTTTATCTCATTTTTATACAACTGAGCAATTGAGGGTTAAGGGCCTTGTTCAGGGGCCCAGCAGTGGCAGCTTGGTGGACGTAGGAATTGAACTCACAACCTTCCGATTGGTAGCCCAACACCTTAACCACTAGGCTACCACAACCCCTTATATTCCATATGACGTTTACACGACGAGGCTTACGTGAAGAAGAGCTGCAGAGCTTGTGGGGGAAACAATAACATTCAAAGACACTTTTAAAAAACAGAAGGATTTTGATCGCAAATAATTCTATAAATTTACTGTTTTAATGAACTAATAAGAGCGTTGCTTATGTCAGAAAGAATTTAGAGAAACTCAAAACACTATTTTCTTATTTTCTGCATTAACACGGAGTCAATTTTCCTTCTTTTTTTCCACAGGGCCTTTAAAAATGAGCCACAAAAGAAAGTAAAACCTCAGATTAAAGTCTGTGTCTCAATCCCTTAAGTCAGTCGTCCAAACGTGAGCGTCTTTTCACGGCCCATTTTTCACCTGATTAATTAAACCAAAGCTTTAAAATGACTCATTTATTTAATTATTAATCAGGATGAATCGTTCCCTGATCAGTTCAGACCTTCGAGCGATTAATTCCTTATCAAATCTGCATTAATACTCGACCCCGTCGATACGATAACCTTTAGGTACGAGCGGGAAAACAGAAACATTCCGGATAGGGAAAAAAATAAATCCTCTCTGTGATCAAAAAGCACAATTATCTTAAACGGAGTTAATTTACTATAATAGTGGCGTAACGCTCGTGTTAACGCAGATTATTCACAGTCTCGTGTTGGTTGTTGTTCGTTCTTCACACCACATTTCTGGCTGCTTAAATCACTCACTAGAATAAAGCAGCACGATGCCCTGGAGTTATTATTTTCCTGTAACAGAGTTTCTTTCTCCCGAGTGCGTTAGCGCACACAGGATTTGTACTAAACGAATGTCACAGTTCATGTCGCTCCTTTATGATACAATTAATGGCCTTTTTTGTATGAGTGAGAAAACATAAAGTCTCAGGGGATAACGGTTCGAAAAAAAACTACCCCAAAAACTACCCCGATTTTTTCCAAATCACCACATGTGCCATTGAGTCGACAGTAAACAGAATTCCCTGTGATTTCATTTATACTTTTTTTTTCTTTCTCTTTTTTTTTTTTGTCAACATTGTGACAGCATTTATGTACAGAAGATACAGCTGCTTTACGTTTCTCAACGATAATCACACACTAATAATAATAATAATAATAATAATAATAATAATAGTAACAATCGTGGTCATGCAGATATCACTGCTTCACAACAAACCGATTTGCTCTTGATGTTGGTGCGATTTTCTTTTTTCTTTTCTTATCATTGAACACAATCTAATCTAAGTTGTCTGTGTGTCTACTAACCATCATTAACATTCAGAAATCAACATGAATCAGCCATTTTGTTTGACTGCTGTCAACGTCCCCTTTTTGTTTCTCTCTCCCCCTGTGTGTGTGTGCACGTGTGTGTGTGTGTGTGTGTGTGTGTGTGTGGGCGTCCTCCCTCCGCAGTGATGTAAAGGCATGAGCGTCCGGTCGAGGCGGCGCGGCTGCATGATGCATGATTTTGCGATTGAATAACACCTCAACACACACTAACACCTCCCTCACGGGCCTTTCGCCTCCAGTCCAGGTTCATCAGCATTCACGTGTTGCGTTCCTAAACCTCTGCTATCCCAGCATGCACCTGTCTGTTGGTTGGGCCTGGAGGTTACTGGGGAGTGATATAAGTATTACGATGTTTTGAATTAGGACACAGGCTGGTGAAGTGTCTCTAGGTCAAAAAAAATCCTTTTTCTTTTGAATATTTATTAGAATTATTTCTAATTCGAATGAAGTGTTTTATATATTATTATTATTATTATTATTATTATGTTTTTTTTTTTTTTTTATGACCCTGTGAACAAATTTTGTCCTCCACTCTGTGTCGGTGTTTTGTGGAAATTTTTTTCTTTTCTTCCTGACAGTATTTTAGGAGGTAAAGGTTAAAAAAGATCATATATATATATATATATATATATATATATATATATATATATATATACGTATATATATATATATATACGTATATATATATATATATATATATATATATATATATATATATATATATATATATCATATATATATATCTCATTAAGACTTTTCCAAGCAGAAAGCATATAACTGTGTATGGATGTGCATATTAGAGACCTCACAACAGAAAGTGAACCCTAGCTCAGAGAAAAACACTATTTATTTCTGAAAATTATTTAATATGTGATGCTAGAATCGTCATTTATTTACTTAACAAATCCTTGTTAAATAAATATTTGATCCGATCGATTTTAGGCTGCTTTCGCACGTCGTTCCCCCAAAGAATTACATTTAGGAAAAGGCAGAAAAAATGTACCTGATTATTTTGGTCTAATTTGGTATTATTTGGTCCATCAAACGTTGGAATTCTGAGGTAATTTTTTTTTTTTTTTTTTTTTATGTTTAAGTTTTATGACCTGTTCATTTACAGATATGTCATAAAACCTGTGATCTGATTGGTCAGCTTTTTTTTTTTTTTTCCTCCCAAGTTTTATGACCTTTTATGACTTTTACGTTTGAGTCGTTTTTCTCTTCAGCCTCTAAAAATCCGACAAATGCAATCTTTATTTAACGTAATAATAACACATCTAGAGAGCTAGCTAGGTTAGTTTGATAGCTGACGCTAGCTAGAATTTATAAGATTGTTGTTATGGTTACAGCGTGAACATCACTTGCCTTGAAGGGGAAAAGCATAAAAGCAGCTAAAATAGCTAGCAGCGAAAACCGGAAAGCTACTTCGCTAAATACAGAACCTTCGAGCGCTGGGGCTGTTAACATTGTGTTAGGTCACGTTTTTTGTGAAATAGGTTTACGTTACATAAAGGACAGAGACGGTATGTGGCGTCTGTGACATCGTCGGCTCTCTAGGTCTCTAATATGTGCATCTATGCTCAATAAAAGGTCATGCGGATGATCGATAAGGGGCGTGTTCTGTCTGATTAAGTATTTTTACCTCAGATCCAGTGACGACTTCATGGACTAATACAGTAAACCTTGTGAAGTGGAATAACTTTTTCACCGCTGCTTCTTTCCTCTTTCTGTTACACCTCATCATGTACATTTAACGCTTTTATAGCAATACGGCACCATTTTGTACTGTTACATCTTGATTTTTTTATTTTATTTTTTTTTCAATATATACATACATACACGCATATATATATATTTAGCGTACAATTTGTAAGAGCGTCTGTGAGTTATTGAACACACAACACGTGATCTTGACAACAGTGTTAGATATTTAAAATAAAATTCAACAGAAAACTACACGTTCACAGCCGTCCATAGGAAAGGATCTGCTTCGATCGGAGACCTCGGGCAAACCCTTATAATAAAAAAAAAGGAAGAAGAAACCATGACATTTTGGTCAACTTTCTCGAGTATTACGATCGATGTGTATTTTTTATGCATAGGAAGATGTTACGTCTAGTCAAAGTAGCAAATAATCTTTCCATTTGCCAAGTTTTATATTGCTTGTATACAGTATGTACATACGCTCTGTGTAAGACAGCGGAGGAAGTTCCTGCTCGTTAGTTTATATAAATATATATTAAAAAAATGGAATGGAAAGGAGATGATGGACTGTAGGTGAATTATAAGACATGACTCTGAACTTTGAGGGAAAATGTGCTTCCTACTCTGCAAAAATGTACAGTTGGTAATCAAGTTGTAAATAAAGCTTGTAAAAAAATCTCACCTGTGTGTGTGTGTGTGTGTGTGTGTGTGTTTGGGGTTATAGAAGATATGACCTTTATGTTTATTGATGTATTTTTATTCGTATTTGTACCATCAACCAATGAACATTCAACAAAGTCATGTACTTATAGATACATTAACACATTCAAATAAATACATATAAAACATAACCAGTATTTCATATCTTATCATCTTAATTAGAGGAATAATTGTTAAAACTTTATAAGAATATTAAGATTTTTTTGATCATTTAAAGGTTTTAAAAAATTCAAGACAACATTTAAAAAAAAACAACAATTAATTAAATATCTAATACCTAATTAATAAATATCTAATTTTAAAAAATAGGTTTAAAAATATTGTAATAATATTAAGGTCCGTTACATGAATCAGAAGAATAGAATGAAACAATGTTATGCATAACAATACTACTGCTAATAAAAAAAAAAATGCACATTTTAATCAAATAAACACTTTTAATATTAAATACTTAAACAGAAAAAGAAGCCTCTATTAACATGCTGAATTTCGTTCATTTTATTGTTATTATTAATATTTTTTATTATTATTTTTTTTTTTTTTAGTGTTAAGCCATTCCTGTTCATTTCATTGAAGGGTGCCAATACTTTTTTAGGCCTGCCCTGATTCTCCACATGCTGACAGGTCGTCACAGACACAGGCCGAGATCAGTGTTTAAATGTATAGTTATTAACAGGTCAGGGTCTGTAAGAAATGACGCTAGATCATGCACAAACCCTGAACTGGCTCCATGTTTTTCTCTCCGTGGATTAATTTGGAATAATCTGAGCCGGAGATGAGGCGAGGAACAGAACACGGTCTGGCTCTGATTACTATCATGTGTATTGGATTGATGAAGTAGACCAATTTGCTTTAAGAAGTGGGGAGCAGGGACGGTTCTGGGATCCCGGCTTCTTCGTGTCTCTGTAGGTGAAGACGAGCTGGAGCTCATTAAATACAATGACATATGAGTTTGAACTCTGACCCCACTTCTCCGAATATTCTTACCTCATTATTGGAGGAGCTTAACGTCCGACGGCGTAATATTTCTCTGTCCGGCAGGTCAAGTTTCTGCACCCGACCAATCAGAACCCAGAATTTTATTATGATGTGATTAATTTCGCTCATCAAGTTTACTTTTTATTTTTTTGGGAACTAATTTATAATAATTTCCAAAAGCTTAGTGGAGAAAATCAAGCACAATGAGGACATCAT
Organism: Tachysurus vachellii; assembly: GCF_030014155.1. NCBI lineage: Eukaryota > Metazoa > Chordata > Actinopteri > Siluriformes > Bagridae > Tachysurus > Tachysurus vachellii. The sequence goes on from NC_083485.1 coordinate 13,755,342, forward strand.
CGTCTATCCCAGATTAATAATTTAATGAATAGGTCTGTCTGGAAAAGGTATAGCCATGATATAATTCATAATGCTGTTTAACAGAAAACAAAAAAGTGCCTTAGAAGTCGTGCTTACGAATTCTCAATTCATTTGAACTTGTCAAGTAAATACAAATAAATACAAAACGTTTGTGGGGGGGACGGTGGCTTAGTGGTTAGCATGTTCGCCTCACACCTCCAGGGTTGGGGGTTCGATTCCCACCTCCCCGTGCCTCGGGGGTTTCCTCCGGGTACTCCGGTTTCCTCCCCCGGTCCAAAGACATGCATGGTAGGTTGATTGGCATCTCTGGAAAATTGTCCGTAGTGTGTGATTGCGTGAGTGAATGAGAGTGTGTGTGTGTGTGTGTGCCCTGCGATGGGTTGGCACTCCGTCCAGGGTGTATCCTGCCTTGATGCCCGATGACACCTGAGATAGGCACAGGCTCCCCGTGACCCGAGATAGTTCGGATAAGCGGTAGAAAATGAATGAATGAATGAATGAAAAAACGTTTGTTTTCTGTTAAGATGTTTATGTAACGTTTGTGAATGGAGCCGACAGCGTTAGTGCTTTGTAGCACTCATTAGTTTTTCTGCTATAAGAAAGTCTTCAGGATTTTACAATTTCCTGTTTCTTTGTAACACGACAAGTTTTTTCTTGAACAAAAAGTAAGTTAAAGTGAACTTAAAGTACGGCAGATGAGGAGACAAACGCTATAACATTAGTGACACCAAGAACAAACTTTCATTCAAACGTTAAATGCGACTATATTCGGATCAAACGTACATGTTGTTCTTAAAGAAATGAATAGTTTTTGTGATAGAAGAGGAATAAAAAACTCCAGATCATAGAAAAATAACCAATATCAGGGTAATAAGAGTAACACTAATTCACACCAGTGATGTGTTTCACACCATGTGGCCCAAATCCCTTGGGATCGATTGCTGGCTTCCCGTGAACCTGTGTAGTATTATCAGTACAGAAGATGAATGGATGCATGGTTTTAGGTAAGATTTCACTGAACGTTATTCTGGCACGTTTTTTTTCCTCCTGTGCTTTTGTATACTCCGACATTATCGTGCTGGGTTACGTTTACATACATGAGGATACTTATTCAACTCGCAGCCCAGCCTCGGCAGGCTCACGGCACTTCGTGCTGGAGAAATTACGCTCAGAGACACCATGTTGTAATATATCACCCTGGTGTGTGCTGCGTTTCATAATCTGGTGAAGTACAGAGCAGCCGTCTCGCGATGATGCAGTGCAGGTCGAGGGAGGAGAACCGAATTCATGGCAAAAGCGTTTGCACATGGATGCTTCATAAACGCACACAGGAATGATAGTCAGGAGCCAAAGTTAACATGAGGAAAGGAGAAAACATCATGTTCATGCAGATCTTAAGATAATTAAAACGCCTCGTTCACGGTTTAAAGTACAGATTTATACCACAGAGCTGCTGATCTTCTCATTTTGGGAGATCTCTGTTCAGGAGAGTTCTGGCTGTGACATAAATCACAGGTTTAAATAAACGCTCTTGTTTTAATATGTCTAAAATATCGTTTCTACAGTAACAACTCATATATCGGAAATTTACTCCATAAAGAGGAAAAAGGGATGAAGAAACCACAATTTATAGCTTCATTAATGTAGGTGTGGGGGACACGGTGGCTTAGTGGTTAGCACGTTCGCCTCACACCTCCAGGGTCGGGGTTCGATTCCCGCCTCCACCTTGTGTGTGTGGAGTTTGCATGTTCTCCCCGTGCCTCGGGGGTTTCCTCCGGGTACTCCGGTTTCCTCCCCCGGTCCAAAGACATGCATGGTAGGTTGATTGGCATCTCTGGAAAAATTGTCCCTAGTGTGTGATTGTGTGAGTGAATGAGTGTGTGTGTGTGTGCCCTGTGATGGGTTGGCACTCCGTCCAGTGTGTATCCTGCCTTGATGCCCGATGACGCCTGAGATAGGCACAGGCTCCCCGTGACCCGAGGTAGTTCGGATAAGCGGTAGAAGATGAATGAATGAATGAATAATGTAGGTGTGAACAGCAAACTAATGAATTTTTCATAAGTATGTTACACTACATTAAATATAAACGTAAATGCATAAAAAGTATGATGTTCATCAGTACATTAATGTTTGTAATTACAGTCGAAGATTAAGGAAACGCTTAAGAAGATAATATGAAGTGTAATATGAAAAAGATGAACTTTATCCCTGTTAAAGTTATTCCTTAGCTGACATAATACTTTAACATAAAGTATTAGGCAAGACACCCAGCGTGTGGTTAGAAGAGTAAATCTAGATTCATTGTTCCGATGCAATTTCTACAGGATTTAAAAGTATTAAAGATAAATCTATACAGATTATCCTAAACTCAGGTGCAAATTCATTAAAACCTAGAAACCTACATTTTGTTTTTCAGAAAAAGAAATATTGGTTAAAATACATGTTTTGATTTAAACACAATTATTGGTTTGAATTTAGACAGTGGGCAGGAACAGATGTGTCACGTTACCTTTGATTGCTTAACTAATTTTGATAGCTTAAGAAATTTAAAGTTGAAAAATACGTTCACCTCACACCTCCAGGGTTGGGGGTTCGATTCCCACCTCCGCCTTGTGTGTGTGGAGTTTGCATGTTCTCCCCGTGCCTCGGGGGTTTCCTCCGGGTACTCCGGTTTCCTCCCCCGGTCCAAAGACATGCATGGTAGGTTGATTGACATCTCTGGAAAATTGTCCGTAGTGTGTGATTGCATGAGTGAATGTGTGTGTGTGTGTGTGCCCTGTGATGGGTTGGCACTCCGTCCAGGGTGTATCCTGCCTTGATGCCCGATGACGCCTGAGATAGGCACAGGCTCCCCGTGACCCGAGGTAGTTCGGATAAGCGGTAGAAGATGAGTGAGTGAGTGAGTAAATACTTATATGTGGTTGTAATCTTAACACAAATGTATAATTTTTTAACTTAAATAAAAAAAAAAAAAGCTGACCAATCAGATCACAGGTTTTATGACATATCTGTAATTAAACAGGTCATAAAACTTAAACATAAAAAAAAAAAAAAAAAAATTACCTCAGAATGGAACTGTACGATTTATGTGGAGCAGGTTCCTAAGTCAGAATCTGAGGATGTAATTGTAAAGCTGCACGAGGAACTATAGAGCTTTAAGTTTTCACAAACCTTCTAAACGCTGCATAAGGAACTTTAGAGCTTTACATTTTCTGGAACATTCGAAACGCTGCACGAGGCAGTATATAAACTATAAGAAGAGCGAGAGCGGTGACAAGACTTAACTCTTCTCTGTGAAGCCAACGGTTTTAAGCGATAAGAAACCAATATTATGAGCAGATTGACATTAAAATGCTGTAAATGTCACATAATATGCCATGTTATATGAGTTACACAGTCGCACACAGTAAATAAATTAGATTAGACACAGTAATTATATAAGATTAGCCAAAAACCGCTAGTCATTGGGTGCGTCTTAAATCAGCAGTCTAGCTCCATAGGTAGAGACTCGGTTGTTACACTACTGTGGTCAATACTACAAAATAATATGCTTTTCTTTGTCATATTTCATGTCTTTGAGTTATTCGGTTCAGAATTTAGCTTTTTAGTCGCTGTTGTAAGCGGTAATTTGGATTAATTACGTGCTCGGTACGTTCTTTAATCAGCGTATAATTTTGTGTAGCCCTTTAACAGAAGCTATTAATCATGAGGATTTGGTCTCATAAGGTTAATTGTAATTCATTTATTTCCGAAAAACTTTTGGCAAGATCATGTGACATTTGCTAACTGACTTGGTGCAGGGATATACTGTAAATATATAATATAATCATTTATAGTCTATAATCGTTTAACTTTTTCATTATTTGTTGAGATAATATGAAGAGAAGGGGGCACGGTGGCTTAGTGGTTAGCATGTTCGACTCACACCTCCAGGGTTGGGGGTTCGATTCCCACCTCCACCTTGTGTGTGTGGAGTTTGCATGTTCTCCCCGTGCCTCGGGGGTTTCCTCCGGGTACTCCGGTTTCCTCCCCCGGTCCAAAGACATGCATGGTAGGTTGATTGGCATCTCTGGAAAATTGTCCCTAGTGTGTGATTGCGTGAGTGAATGAGAGTGTGTGTGTGTGTGCCCTGTGATGGGTTGGCACTCCGTCCAGGGTGTATCCTGCCTTGATGCCCGATGACGCCTGAGATAGGCACAGGCTCCCTGTGACCCGAGGTAGTTCGGATAAGCGGTAGAAGATGAAAGAGTGAGAGAATATGAAGAGATATGTGTTAAGTGCATTTGTTTCAGTCTCCTGTTAAATTTAAAAAAAGTGAGACACTGAATTGAATAAATTGAGTTGCCATGACTTAAAACTACAAGGTTAAATGAGACAAACAGAAATAGGTTTACTTCAAATTTTGTTTTTTTGTTTGTTTTTTAAATACAGGCCAGTATTTCTAAGGTGGTCAGAAGATTATTTGACTGAACTGGAGGACATTACTGCAATGATAGAACTTTATAACATGTAAAAGTTAAGCATCTACCTTTGGTTTTTATTTCAGGGAATATGTGTAATAGCAGTGTGTGTTGTGTGGGTCGGGTTGCCAGGTGTCAGCAAAACATCCACTCCGACTACTTGTCAAAAGGTTTTAAGACTAACCGAAAAAGTTCAGTCAGTGGAAAAAGGAGGCCCGTTTTTCTTCTTTTTCTCACGTGTATCACGTGTGTTACAGCGATTTCAGTTGAGTTAAAAAGTTTCACAATGTTTCCGTTAGCCGACGCCAAAGCGCACTGCTGTAGTAGGATGCAGACTGAAATATCACCCACGGGCTGTTTAGATTACGAGCACACACCGCAGACTACGGCATAAATATTATAATTTTGAGTTTTTTATTTTAGGATCCTTGACAGTGCCATGCAGTATGCTTATTTTTACTTTAAAGTCCTCTGTGCTCAGAGTGTCATGTGAAAAAGGCCACTTTGAGTATAAATGTCTCCTCCACTACACCTCATTGTAAATCCCTTACCAGAGGAAAGTAGCTACGAGTTGTCAGACGGTGGCACAGACTAATTTGCATATTAATTGTTGCATTGTCATAATTCACAAATCAAGATGCATATCAGAGTGGCATTTTATCAGAGTGGCATGATAGAAAGTTCAAATCCTGAAGATGCCACGGCCTGTGACCGTGAGTCCGAGAGAGTAAACGTGTCCATGCTTCGTGGAATGGAGGGTTGAGTTACTGAGTTTTTTTGTTTTGTTTTTTGTACCTGATCTTAAAGACTTCTTGCAGATGATGACTGTAGAATACTGCCATTGTAATTGTAGTGAAAGTACCGGAAACACAGGAGCCATAATACAACGAAGTAAGCCCATTGTCTGTCTTGTCTATTTATTTGCTATACCTCTCTTTGCTAACATTGACTGTCGTGGACCGAAAACAGGCTTCAATTGCATTAAAAAAAATCACATTCAGGTTACTGAGTCTCTTTGGCAGTGAAGTTCTATCATTCATTCATTCATTCATCTTCTACCGCTTATCCGAACTACCTCGGGTCACGGGGAGCCTGTGCCTATCTCAGGCGTCATCGGGCATCAAGGCAGGATACACCCTGGACGGAGTGCCAACCCATCACAGGGCACACACACACACACTACGGACAATTTTCCAGAGATGCCAATCAACCTACCATGCATGTCTTTGGACCGGGGGAGGAAACCGGAGTACCCGGAGGAAACCCCCGAGGCACGGGGAGAACATGCAAACTCCACACACACAAGGCGGAGGGGGGAATCAAACCCCCTGGAGGTGTGAGGCGAACGTGTTAACCACTAAGCCACCGTGTTCCCTTGAAGTTCTATAAATACTAAAAAAATGAATGATAGATGTAATGAGGAAACATTTCCATTTCTGGCAAAGAGGACTAACAAAAGGTGAAGCCATGACTGCTTGTTATAGCTCGTGCTGTACAACGAAACAAAGAGTCTGTAAATCTGTGCAAAGCCTCGAAAAAAACGGTTATCATTGGCCGACACACTGCGTGATCAAGGCCACCTGCCAAATCTGATGTGTAACATTAGGCTGCATTCACTTACTGATGTCATTTGGAAAACAAATAAATTAGCCCTGTCACTCAAAGTGATAGCCTAACACTTTTTTTTTTCTGGTGCCAATCTGTTAACCCCTGGGGACCTTCTGGCCACACAACGTTCTCATTAATGAAAGTCTTCAGTTTGAATTTCAAATGGGGTGTAGCAATGGCAGAACAAAAGCGCTTTTTGGAGAGCGAGCTCACATGGGATTGCTCTTAGGGGGTGAATTTGAGCCCACATAATGTACTACTCTTCTGAATCGCTTAAAACGTCATTCAAGTGATTGCAACTTTTGAGAAAATCATGACTTTTGAACTTTTACTTTTGAAGATAAGATAAAGCAACACAGAGCGCTCCGGAGTGCATCCGCTTGATGTAGATGTTGTCTTCCAGAACCTTTTCATCTCTTGCTTGATGAATGCGTTGGTTTCAAACACTAATATTTTTGGATTGCTGTTGTGTTATGTTAGACGTCGGCGCTCGATGCCTGTGCTTTTTAGCCGAACCTTAATTAAAAACACAAACGAGGTGACACAACATGTGGCAGAAGTCATCCCTCACAATTTAGAGGAATTGATTTATGTGTGATTGTCTGGATGGCCATGCTGGATGGCGTTATTATTAAAAATCCAGCCAGTTATCAATTCCAGGCTAATTTTTCCCAGAAGCTCTGAATAAGCACTACTAATGAATAAAGTGTATATGTTCACTGTTTCTGAGCTCATCCTGGCGAGCTTTGATGGAAGTTAAAATGTTTTGGACTTTGTTTGATTTTTGTTGGACGTCTAAACGTTATCCATAAGCTCCGTTAACTAGCAAAAATCCAATGATAGGAAATGGGAGGTCTTAGAAAGCATAATGTGGCATGCTCACTGATGTCTGATTTAGTACAATTGCAAACAAAGAAAGCAGAAACTTTAGATCAAATCTCAGTGCTGTGCTCAGCATTGCTGTGATGTTTTTCTTAAAGCCACCATTTGGAAAACTCGTAGAACATCTACAAATATGCTAGTTGCACTGATGAAACATAAATGAAATATGCTAACTATACAAAAACATAATAACCTGAAGCTCACTTTATGACTTGTGTGTGTTTCTAAGACCCAGTTTTATGCACTGAATGCTAATGGAAGCAGAATGTTAGAATATCTTCATTGTATAATCTGAGATCATGGATAACACACATTAAGTTATATTCATTCATTCATTTTCTACTGCTTATCCGAACTACCTCGGGTCACGGGGAGCCTGTGCCTATCTCAGGCGTCATCGGGCATCAAGGCAGGATACACCCTGGACGGAGTGCCAACCCATCGCAGGGCGCACACACACACTCTCATTCACTCACGCAATCACACACTATGGACAATTTTCCAGAGATGCCAATCAACCTACCATGCATGTCTTTGGACCGGGGGAGGAAACCGGAGTACCCGGAGGAAACCCCCGAGGCACGGGGATAACATGCAAACTCCACACACACAAGGCGGAGCCGGGAATCGAACCCCAAACCCTGGAGGTGTGAGGCGAACGTGCTAACCACTAAGCCACGATTATCCTTGACCATTCAGGGAACATGCAAATTTAATGCGAAACTTGATGCTAAACTCAGTTTCCGATTAGTTACCTATAAAATTGCACATAGTTTTTGTGTCCCACATCTTTCAAGCACATTTATTACAACATATCAGCAAGGAAGACCTTCCCTCCCCCCAACAATCAGGTGCTCTGTCTAACCACAGTCGAGGTGAGGAGAACCATATGCAGGTAAGGCTGCTGTACCAGACAACATTCCTGGCAGAATGCTTAGGGAATGTGCAGAACAGCTAGAAGATGTCTTCACTGACATTTTCAACATTTCCCTAAGCAGTGTTGTTGTTCCTACATGCCTCAAGACAACCACCATCGTTCCCGTGCCGAAGAAGACTACAGTGTCCTGAGGCACATCAAGACAAAACTACCACCTTCACTGAACCCTCTGCAGTTTGCGTATTGTCCAAACTGCTCCACTGCTGATGCCATTGCCACAACCCTACATCTGGCCCGCACTCACCTGGACAATAAAGATACATATGTACGAATGCTGATCATTGACTTCAGTTCAGCATTCAACACAATCATCTCTCAGCACCTGATCGAGAAGATTAGCCTGCTGGGTCTGTACACCTCCCTCTGCAACTGGATCCTGGACTTCCTGAGTGAGAGAATTTAATCAGTCCGGATCGGGAACAGGATCTCCAGCACTACCACGCTGAGCACTGGAGCCCCTCAGGGCTGCATGCTCAGCCCAGTGCTGTTTACTTTGCTGACTCACGACTGTAGCAATGCACAGATCGATTTCATATAATGTTCCCAGATGACACGACCGTGGTGGGTCTTCTCAGCAAGAACGACAAGTCAGCATACAAAGTGAAGGTGCAAAATATAACTGCCTGGTGTAGAGCTAACAACCTGCCTCTGAATGTCTAAAGAGATGGCTGTTGACTTCAGGAGAGCACAGAGCGACCACTCTCCGATGAAAATCAACGGATCCTCTGTAGACATTGTCGAGAGCACCAAATTCCTTGGTGCTCATCTGGCAGAGAACTTTACCTGGTCACTTAACACCAGCTCCATCACAAAGAAAGACCAGCAGCATCTCTACTTTCTACGAAGTCTGAGGAAAGCGCATCTCCCTCCACCTATCCTGATCACATTTAATAGAGGGACCATTGAGAGCATCTTGAGCAGTTGCATTACATTGCTTGGGTCGCAAGACCCTGCAGCGGATAGTGAGGATAGCTGAGAAGATCGTTGGAGTCTCTCTGTTCTCTATCACGAACATTTACACCACACAATGCATCTGCAAAGCCAACAGCATTGTGGATGACCCTACACACCCCTCACACACACTCTTCACCTTCCTGCTGTCTAGAAAAAGGTACTGGGAGCACACACACACACACACAAACACACACACACACACACATTCACACTCAACTGTGTGGATTGCACTAATCTGCAGCAAATGCACCACCCATATCAAACTGTTTACATGCTGTTTTGCACAATACATTACAATACCTCATCTAACTACTGCTATATTTTTTGCACATGCACTGTAGAATATACAGTATGTACTGTACACCGGTCAGAACTGCTTTTGTGTATCGTCTTGTAGTTTTTTGTTTTGTCTTTTGTCTCGCATTGTTTGTACCAGGTTGCACAGATGCACTTTACTTACTTTAAGTCCATAGCTCTATGTTCTTCTATGTAGCTCTGTTCTCGTCTCATTTCACTATGTACTGCGTCAGCTATATTTGGTTGAAATGTCTATAAAACCTCTTGACTCGACTTGATTACAATAAATGCAAGGCTTGATATAATGTTCGGGTTAATTAATCGGCTGACCCGATCAATCTGTCGTAGATCTGTTACTATTCCAAGAACTGCTTCTTTCTGGATTGGAGTCCCATGTCCATGAGGTTGAGGTTGTGCTCTTCCAACACATAGTTTAAATAATTTGAGACAAAGCAGAAACTCAGAGCAAGAAGTCCAGAATCTTTATTTTTACTCAGCACTGTAATAGAAAGGAGAAATGGCACGCGAAGGTACTTCACATCTTCCACCCATATGTCCTTATATGCCTTCTGTCTTTTACAGTACATGGAGTTCATTTCCAGGGGCCATCCATTCAGAATAAGTGTCGATGGAGCAATAGACTTGGCTGTACGCTGCATCACTCCTCAAACAGATAGATGCGAACGTATAAGGGAAACTACGGCCTCCGGTCATGATGAACTGTGGATTAACCAAAAAATAATGAGCATTGCGTCCCGATTCTTTCTCACCATACCGAGAGTCATTGTGTCTTTGGGAATTTGAAAATAAATGTGTAAAAATAAGACCGCTATAGATCAGGTTAAATCTTTAACCGCAAAGGTGTGGGAGAGTCCCTACAGGGAGGATAGGAAAGGGAAGATAAAGCCAATATGAGCTATAGTTCATTTTCCTGCGCTGAACTGATCTCTACATCCAAGCTGTATCCAATTCAGTCACATTCTCTCTCTGAAATATCGGTCCCTCGTGCTCGTCTGCCCTTCTGCAGCAAGCCTCAGCCAAAAAGTTGAATCTCAGCTCTAATTACTCTGACAGAAATTACACACATCAGGCTTACAGCCAATGCTGTCTGTTCCACAGTTCAGAGAGTTCTCCTAACAGAAACGTTATTATAATTTGTTCTCATTCAGCATCCATTCATTTTAAATTTCTATGGATGACTCACATCATGAATACATGCTTAGTTAATAAGTCAGTGTTGATGTCATTAACTGATTAGGGCAATTACATGCTTCCGAATGAGTTGTAATAGAAAAAAAAAGCCTTTAGAAATGTTCAGCATCTTTTTTTGCAGTTACCCTTTGGGTACTCTCTTGATTTTGAACATTGAAAAAAATGACTTTTACAATGAGCAATAAAATGCCTAATAAATATTCCCTGTCTAGGATTAACTGTACAATTAGTAGTATAATATGGATTGGCTTTTTATTTAAAAGACATTATGTAGTTTTGTGCATATTGAAAGAAAAGAAAATTCAAGGGTAAGAAGATGAACAACTCCTCGTTGAATCTGTTTTTTTTTTTTTTTTAACAACTAAATTCATCTCTTGTAATTATCTTGGCCAGGATTGCAGGGAGTCTATACTTATGTCAGGTCATCACAGGACACCATGCAAACACATTCTTCACAGCTAGGGGCAATTTACAGTATGTATTCTATTGGTATGTGTAAGGAGGGCGAGGAAATGTGGAGCAAACTCACACACAGAGAATATGTGAAAGTCCACACATATGGTACAGTAGCTTGAGCTCAGGATCAGGCTAAGGTGCCAAACTACTGTAATATAGATTTCGTTGTTGTCGGGCGGAAACCTTGTATGTCCAAATTTGGTCAATTTCATATTTTTTCACATATCGATGCTATTGGTCAGTCCCCACGTGGGTCTGTAATTTTTACAAGTTATTAACCAATCTAAAGTCTTGAAAATAGCTTGAGCGCAAATCTCATAACTCCATTGGACACTTCAACTGTCCACCTCTTCCTCACTCCGTGGGAGAGCTTCACGGCATATTTCTCCTCAAGAAGAGTCGCAACGAATCAACACGTCTTCTGAGGTAAATGTCTTCAAAACACTGGGCTCAAAGAAAAAAAAATCTTGACCCCCGCTAGTTCTGGTGCTCGTCTGAGGACAGGAATTTAGTGCAAGACAATCCACTGCAACGCGGACTAAACCCTGTGCACTGCAGATAAGGTACGGCGTTTTTTTAATTTCCTGAAAAATAACGGTTTTGGAGATACGAGGATTCCGCCCGACAGCGACGATTTAACTAAATTATAAAACAAAGATAAGAACTCACTATCTATAATGGAACTGGAACCCCAGACCTCCTCATTCAACTTCAGTGCCTGACCTCACTACTGATCTTGGGGCTGAATGAACACAAATCCCAACAGCCATGCACCGAACATCAAGCGGAGATCCTTCCCAGAATAGTGGAGGTTATTATAACAGCAAAATAGAACTCACTCTCTCACTCATTTTCTACCACTTATCCGAACTATCTCAGGTCACGGGGAGCCTGTGCCTATCTCAGGCGTCATCGGGCATCAAGGCAGGATACACCCTGGACGGAGTGCCAACCCATCGCAGGGCACTCACACACACACTCATTCACTCACACAATCACACACTACGGACAATTTTCCAGAGATGCCAATCAACCTACCATGCATGTCTTTGGACCGGGGGAGGAAACCGGAGTACCCGGAGGAAACCCCCGGAGCACGGGGAGAACATGCAAACTCCACACACACAAGGCGGAGGCGGGAATCGAATCCCCAACCCTGAAGGTGTGAGGCAAACGTGCTAACCACTAAGCCACCGTGACCCCCACAAAATAGAACTGTATCTGGAAATTTTTGTTTCTGAAGATTGCATACGGTTGTGATTGTGAGGCATCTACAAACTTTTAGTCATAGAGTGTATTTTCTTACCAAAGGAAAAAAGTTGAATATCAGAAAATTCCTTCTGATTAAACACCACCAATTATTGGCAAGTCTCAGTGCCAAGCCTGACTGACTGACTCCAACTTTACATAAAAGAGGTCACTGCTCTGACCCCCCGAAAACAAAACTCGTAACTGTTCCTGTCTGGACACTACCACTCATTGCCAAGTCCAGTGATACGATCAGGTCTCATTGCCAAGCTTGACTGACTTGTACTCCAGTTCACTGCCCATCTGGACCTTCTGATTCACGTTATTTACTGGAAAACCTGCTTCATGTGGTTGCGTGGTCCGTTGCAGAGGTATGACCGTCCTAAGACTGTTGTTCTATTGAAAACTTCCTCACGCAAGGCTTTTCAGCAAAACAGCCTAATTTGTGTGAATGAGTAATGTTTCAGAAATGCCCTTCTGAGTTTTTACAAGCACAAACTGCCAAAATTGATGAAACAGTTGTCTTTGAGTGGTTTTCTCAGTCAGGCCTCAAGCGTAACCACATTCACATTCACGACAGATCCAGTGCAGTCGAGCCGTACGCGCTTGGCTGAAGGGACTGAAAGACATTTTAGCCTTGTTCGTTTTCACACGACCATCCCCGTCCAGCAGGGCTGGTTTTGCTTTGTCGTATTAATATTAATGGTAATGAAATATGGCTGTAAATGGGGCCACCGCCTTCTTCTTTCACCCCCATGCTGCGACTCTCTTCGCCTCTTTGTCTTTGAAGAGAAAGCCTATACACCTCAGCCCCCATTAGCGTGCCTAAGGTCTGCCGACACTCCCCGGGACTCCTGTGGTCTTTGGCCTCCACTTCAAGTGGACCTCTCAGAGCAGGAGGTTAAGTAGGTGTGTTCAGCGCAGCAGAAAAGTCTCCATGATCCACTCCCTGGACTGCAAAGATGCTGATTTTTCCCTCGGAGGGACTGTGGTTGATTTGGGTGTCAACCTCATGAATAGGAGCGCTGATACGGCCTGGGATTTTATACAAAGCAAACGAGTGTGATACAGTGAGCACTCTGTGTTAGAGAGTAAAGTTAAAACAGTTTCATGCACTGTTGTGATTTGTGTATCAGCATATCTGAGGAAACTCTGTGAAACTCATATCTGTGTGACTCTGATACAGTAAAATGAGAATAACAGAGTAGTTCATGTCTTTTCCCATCTTAGTTCTGACATTTCTCTTTTTCCACTTAGTTTACTTTTCACTCTTTTGCAATCTTTCTTTTTTCTTTATTATGTCGCTTTGTAGAAGCCAACATTCTGTTTTCCTATTTAAGCTTAGACAAAAATTTATCAAGAGTAACTCCTCCTAGGTCTTTCGAGCCACATGCACCAAATTCGGATATGTTGTAGATCCTGGTCTGAAGTTTGTTGCTCTGACTTTTCTAAGCGATCCGAGTACCGGTACTTCCGGTACCGGGTCTCAAATGGCCTTTTTTTCCATAGACTCCCATTATAAACTTTGGAGGTTTATAACTCGGCAAGCTTTCGAACTATCTACACCAAACTCGGCCAGCTCCTTTAGGGTAATACTCTGAACAAAGGTTTACCGACTGGCCTTTCGGTTGTCCCGCAGCCCCGCCCCCAAAATATGCAAATTCAGAAAACTTTTTACAACATGGACATGTGACATATCAAAACACTCAGAACAATGAGGGGAACTTCCTCACGGGTATTCTGATGATGTCACATGCTCGTCTCTACTTACCTCCACCCTAGCTTTCTGCTGAATTGCTTCCAAAAGTAACACTGACCCTTATGTCCACTCGCCTCCAAAAAGCACCGGCCTTTGCGAATACTTGCATCGTCAAAGCCAACATCAAAGTTTGTCGCGACGAACTTTACAAATCTAGTTTTAGATTCATTTTCG
>NC_083485.1:13774349-13904349 GCF_030014155.1 Tachysurus vachellii
TTCTTTTCCGACGGGGGGAAAAATCTGTTCGGCCATGAATCGGGCCATTATTGTGACCTGTTTTACTGGTGTGCAGTAAGGAAGGTAGGAAGTAACAGAATCTAGTTATTTTATTTACTTGATTTTTCTGTCACCTGATACACTATATGGCTAAAAGTTTGTGCACTCTCCTGACCTTCACACCAATATGTGGTTCTTTTGCCACAAAGTTTAAAGCACGGAATGATCTATAATGTCTGTATATTGTAGCAAAACAATTTTCTTTAACTGGAGCATGACAATGACCCTGTGCACAAAGCAAGCTCCATGCAGATACGGTGATTGCACAGATCCTTAACAGGCTCTACCCCACTAAACACCTTTGGTATGAACTGGAACACATCAATCCTCAGTAATGCTCTTGTGAGATGAGTGGAGGTTATTAGATGGATTAGAGGTTAGATTAGATTAGATTAGAGGTTAATGTGAAGTGGATGCATTCTCTAATATCATGTACATCTGCATGTTAACTTTATATATTCATTCATTCATTCATCTTCTACCGCTTATCCGAACTATCTCGGGTCACGGGGAGCCTGCATCTCAGGCGTCATCGGGCATCAAGGCAGGATACACCCTGGACGGAGTGCCAACCCATCGCAGGGCACATACACACTCTCATTCACTCACACAATCACACACTAGGGACAATTTTCCAGAGATGCCAATCAACCTACCATGCATGTCTTTGGACCGGGGGAGGAAACCGGAGTACCCGGAGGAAACCCCCGAGGCACGGGGAGAACATGCAAACTCCACACACACAAGGTGGAGGCGGGAATCGAACCCCGACCCTGGAGGTGTGAGGCGAACGTGCTAACCACTAAGCCACCGTGCCCCCCATGTCACAAGTTATTGTTTTTGTAAATAACAGACGTTTGACTCAAACAAATCACCACCAAATGACCTCCAAAATACCTTGTTGGTTTAGTAAAGTTCATTATTATATATATATTTTTTTTTTCATTAATAATTCACTATCTGGCACCTAACACGCTGAACATCAAATTTTTGTTTTTGACGGTAAATCTCCACACTTTATTTCCTCATATCCAAACACAAAAAAACCAAAGTGACCTCAAGCAACTGTAATGCAATGACTAAGCATTTCATCCTCCAAAAAAAGCACCACTGATTGACACAACAAGCTTTTTTTTAAGATTTTAGAGGAAGTCATATTGCTTTTAAACTCTGTGATTCACCGCCCTCTCTCCAAAATGTCCATCTGCGCGATGTCCTTCCCGGCAAGTCTGGGGGAAAAAAAACCTGTGTCAAAGCTTTTCATTTTTTTTCCCCCTTCCCGCTTGAGTAAGTCATCAGTCATCTGGCACCTCCATTTGCCTCCTGTCGTCCGTTAGAAACCTTAAATATGTGAATGTTCAGGGCTGGCTGTATATCAGTGCTGCATAAATGACGTTCCTGCCAGGTCTGTGTTTGACATTTTGTATTGAGACGAAGGCATTGTACGTGTAACAGAGACGTTTGTGCGGCGTTGAGGTGGCTGACAGCTGATATGTGAAAGCTTCAGCCAGAACACCAAAGGCTTTTTAAGCAATCTGAGCCACGGTCATGCAAATAAACAACAGCAAAACGAACTCAGTCGCTCTCAGGAAAGAAAAAAAACATGTAATAAATGTATCAACACCATCTAATTGTGTCTAGCTAATTGTGTGTTATAGTTGGTAATAAACACACAATAAATCATCATTTATTCAGAAAAGCAAACACTGGACTGGAATCAACAGCGGCCTTGTGTTCTGGTCTAGCATCGACGATTGATCTTAATTTTGTATGTAATGTGTGCGCTTTAAAGTTTATAAAAACGAGTTCTACCACGTAGCTGTTAAATTCTCTGTTCTGATTGGTCAGAAGTGATTCATATTACGTTACAGCGCTTCTGACATTAGTTCCAGCTACATGACAAATTATATTAAAGCGCTTGTTTCTATAGTAACAACTTACTCAGGGACTTCAGGCTGAAGCTGAATATAAGCAGATTGAAACGTGTGTAATAGGTCGTGTGTATAAGCTTGCTATGATGAGACTATTTAATATATATGGAAGGCAGGCACTTATTTCCAGGGATTTCAGAACAGCGTAACAGATATTGTGTCATCGGGTAGGCGTGGCATATTTGATAATCTAACCCTAACCCTAACCACAACCACAACCATAGTTTTTGGTTGTTTATTCATTCATTCATTCATTCATTCATTTTCTACCGCTTATCCGAACTACCTCGGGTCACGGGGAGCCTGTGCCTATCTCAGGCGTCATCGGGCATCAAGGCAGGATACACCCTGGACGGAGTGCCAACCCATCACAGGGCACACACACACACACTCATTCACTCACGCAATCACACACTATGGACAATTTTCCAGAGATGCCAATCAACCTACCATGTATGTCTTTGGACCGGGGGAGGAAACCGGAGTACCCGGAGGAAACCCCCGAGGCATGGGGAGAACATGCAAACTCCACACACACAAGGTGGAGGCGGGAATCAAACCTCCAACCCTGGAGGTGTGAGGCGAACGTACTAACCACTAAGCCACCGTGCCACCCCTGGTTGATTATTTGTTTTCTAAAATAAATCTACCTGTATGACTGTTTTGTTCTTCGTATTATGCTGTTTTTTTTTTTAAAGAAGGCGTTTTTCCAAGACCTTCGGAAACACGCCCACTTTACGTCATGGTAACGAAACCCCTGGAATTTAGTGAATGGCGTATATCTATCTAAGGAGTCTCCGGTGCCAGTGCTTTGTGACACTCCGAATTAAACCCTTTCAGTGAAATTTACACTCTACAGTGTAAGATTGTTTTACTTATTTTCTTATTCTTATACATTTTATTTGTAAAATGATTGAGAGAAAAAGAAAGAGCCTGGTGAAATAAAAGCTGTTTATAGTTTTATAGATAGCCGCTTTAATGTCAGCTGGAACCAGACATGTTATCTGCTTGATGTATCCAAATATTTCTAGCAACCTCAACCCAGTGAAGTCCATTACATCTGAATAAAAGCAAAGCCACAATTACAAGGGCAGTGAACTGTTTACACGTTACATTTCAAACCCCTCGATCTTGCTGCGAACATGGCTCACACAGCGCACATGGTGTAATGTCCACTCAAAGTCATAGCTAATAAAACACACACCAAAAGGCTAAACTGAATCATTTTCCCCAACACAGCTCAGACGCCAGGCAGTGACGGCTAAATCAGTGGAGACAAAATACATCCTGAGCTGTGTTTCTCCACCCAGATCAAGATAAATTTCTTCCTTCTTGGCCAATGCAGCGGATTTTTAACACGTACATATAAAACAATACGGAGCATGGTTGCCAGATACTGGGTTCTGATTTTTTTTAACATCTGGGTCTTTATGTTAGACAAGTAAGTGAACCATGGAAAATGACTTGGGTTCTTGTGTGCGGAATAAAATGCGAGCCGTCTGGTGCCCACCGTTGATCCATTAAATGTGTTGAAAAATCCTAAACTTTTCATTCAGCATTCGGAGAGAATTTGAAGAAAGCTGTGAAAAGCTTCGCTGAAGATGTTGTTGATTTGACCCTGAGCAGCAAAGCTCCAGATGTGCCCTGAAAACGCCTAATCGTTTGCTCCAAACTGGATGGGTAATGTCTCATTGGCGAACGCTGTTCCGTGGCAACTTTTAAGGAAGTTGACGATCGTGTAATAAAATTCCCCTGGAGCTCCGCTCTCTTCTAAACAGGCACCGAGCCATTTGACACACTTAATAAAATCAAGCATTCCTGATTTTTTTTTTTCCTTTTCACACATGAGACTTTAACTAGATAAATAGTTTATTGCATTTTCAATCACATAATCATAACTCGGTGCCACATATGTACTGTATGTTATCGGAATGTGTTCTAGTGTATGACAGTCGTACGGAAAATCTTTAGAAAGCACGGAAAAAAGAGCCGGTCTGAACCAGAAAGAGCTGTCAGAACACAATAATAATAATAATAATAATAATAATAATAATAATAATAATAATAATAATAATAAGATTTAACTAAAGCTATATATTTAATAAATTAAACAAATAAACTCCTTGTAATAAAAAAGCAAACACATTAGAGGATGTAAATAGTGAAGCATTGCTTTCCCTGAATAAGGGAGTTATGGGATATAAAAAAAAAAAATGTTTGTTAGTACGTCATTTAGTCACAAAAATATAGTGAATCTTATTTATATATAAAAATGAACAAAAAGCATCCATTTTTATTCATGTCTCTAAATTACATCTATGATACATTTGGTATTTACAGAGTCTGCACTCGATTGCAGTGAAACAGTTGCAGTCCTTCAGAAAATGAAGAACTCTTTAAAGGAGAATTGTACAGCATCTTTTTCTTCACTCTGAGAGTCTTTCTGAAGCGTGGGACGTCACAAGGTCAAGCTCGAGGTCACGTAGATGCTTTAAAGGTTTAAGCCAAGAAGCACCATGACCTGAAGGCACAATATCAGCATGGTGAAGGAAGCCCCTCCCTTTGTGTGAGCGGAGCCTGAAAATGTCCTGTCGTGATCGGACCTTCCATGAGCTTGTGAATCGGACTGGACCGCGATGTAGCCGTTTATGATGCGGACGACCGGCTGAGGTGGTTCTAGCGTTGTGCTGTGAACAGAGAAGAAAACAAATTACGATGTTGTTTTGTCTCTAGAAACATTTAAGGTTCTGGACATACATGTAAAAGCATCATTTGGAACTTTGTAATGAACTTTACTAAACCAACAAGGTATTTTGGAGGTCATTTGGTGGTGATTTGTTTGAGTCAAACGTCTGTTATTTACAAAAACAATAACTTGTGACATGGGGGGCATGGTGGCTTAGTGGTTAGCATGTTCTCCTCACACCTCCATGGTTGGGGGTTCGATTCCCGCCTCCACCTTGTGTGTGTGGAGTTTGCATGTTCTCCCCGTGCCTCGGGGGTTTCCTCCGGGTACTCCGGTTTCCTCCCCCAGTCCAAAGACATGCATGGTAGGTTGATTGGCATCTCTGGAAAATTGTCCGTAGTGTGTGATTGCTTGAGTGAATGAGAGTGTGTGTGTCCTGCGATGGGTTGGCACTCCATCCAGGGTGTATCCTGCCTTGATGCCCGATGACACCTGAGATAGACACAGGCTCCCCGTGACCCGAGGTAGTTCGGATAAGCGGTAGAACATGAATGAGTGAGTGAGAGTGAATTGAATTAATTTCATTTATTCAAATTCCTAACCTTTCTCTCTCAAGCCCAGCCGATATTATTTCTGGATCTTAGTTAATTCCAAGCTAGCACCAGTTATGAGGTTTCCTTCTGCTATTAACAAGTTTAGACCTGCATTATTTTGTGTTCAATAGTTAATCCATAATTAAAACCTTCAGTTTAAAAACAATTATTTGGACACTTTTGTCAAACGAGAAGGTGGTAGCCATTCCTAGCTACCAAAGAATTGGTATGGCAGGGGGGATAATACCATGTGAAATAGGCATCAATATTCAGGAATCACCATATATGTTAATTTTCAACCAAGTCATATGTTTGTAGTTTAATATGCATTGATTGGCTTTAGCTGCAACGCGAGTGCTCGATGTCACATTTCTTTCATTATGCCTTAGCTTTTCAATGTTTCTTTCTTTTGTCCACTTACTCTGGATAAAGGTTTACTTAAGGTTGATTTGGCGCCTAATGATTTTTGACAGTGAGCATTAGTCCATGCATCAAAGCAATAGCAAAAAAAAGCAGCTATTTATTCACTTACTGCAAACCAAGGGGTCTGAAAAAGGGTCTATAGGTTTTTAAAAGCTACAAATGAGCTTGGATTCTGAAAATGAAGATCGAAAACGCACAAGTTCAACATAGACAATTTCCAGATTGAATGTTTGTAATAATCCATCATGGCACTGTCAGACTTCTTGTGCCTGGTTATGTAAGAATCAGTCACAATAAATAAAGCTATATCCCATTTAAACAGAGGGAGAAGAAAATGAAAGCTGTTGATTTGGGTGAAGTCTGGCCTGAGTCAAGGTTGCCTGCTTTGCGCTTTGTGAGAAAGGAGAAAAAAAAGAAATTGTTTTTTTAGTCCCACTTTTTTTGCGAAAGTGAAATCACATCCACTTTCTCAGTCTCCGTCAACAGTTTCTGCAGACCGATGGAACTCAGAAGTCCATCAAGTTTCCCCCCCCCCTTGTCTTTATGAGTCCAGCTGGCTAAAACACGACAGCTTGTACACGTTAGTTTTAAATGGTAGACAAATTAATTCAACAGCTTCTCTAGAGCCCTGGGTTGATGACGGACATATGTGCATGTGTAGGAGTGAAAGTGAGAGAGACACTAGGCTCTCTATAATAAGGCCCCTGGACAACAACTTACTGGCCAAATGTTTGGGTCCCAGTTGAATTTCTCTGCTGCAGGTAAAAATAAATCCAGTATATATCCTGAAAAAAATGTTTGCTTTCACAGTCTGGGTTTCACCTGTTGTAGAGCACCAGAGTATATTTTAATAATGGAGCTGTTGAACAGATATTTTTGCACTAGCTTAGGCGACTGTAAAATATGCATGAACCATCGGATGGAGCTTTTACAAATATGGTTACAGGGATATTTTTTCTAGAGTGAGTATATGTTTGGTAGAAATCCATAAAAAGAAATAAAGCAGAGGATCAAGTGATCAAAATCAAATGGTAGTTTAGTTGAGCTGCTGTTGATGAACAAGTCCCTGAACTTAGTTTATTCAATTAAAGCGGTTTATTAATATTGATTTAAAAACCTCTTGATGTAAGGTCACTTTTCAAAAATGGTAGGATTTACCACTTTAATCCAGAGAAAACCCTGAATGATGGATGCCTTGTCCTTCATTTTCTCTGAGGAAGTCCTCAGGTTTCAACTGTTGGTCCATGGGCGTTCACATGGTAAAGAATCCTTCTCCCTCTCAGAATGAGAGACCAGTTCAGGCAGAGGCAGTGCTGCAGGGGGATGATGGGATTGCAGTCTCATGTGTATGTGTGTATGAAGTGTGAGAGGTGATAGCCTCCAGGACTCTCAGATGAACGTAACACCTGTGTATCAAAGACCAAATCCTTCCTGCCAGACCCTGTCCTCTCATGCCATTGCCTCAAGCTAAACTATACCCCTAACCAGCACTATATGCACTATATACTGAGTACAGCTATACCAGCTGCCTCAAACTCTCACTTCACACGGAATATAAGGAAACATCCGGAGCCTCCTTTGCGTGATTGGAAATGGATATTGTCCTATAACTGTGTCACCAGTGAAATGAAGTGCAGATCACAAGAGGAACAGAAATTCTTGAATTTCACCTGAAAAGCAAGGTGCAGAAATCTGTTCCTCGTGTAACTGGAAATATCCTTCGACCTTTTGCTAAACTTGAAACTGCTGTTAGAACCTTTCTTTGTGTTACATGGGAATATTTCTTTCTGGAAATTCTCACACACAAAAGTAAGTCAAATAAATACCAAGGCTGATCCTTGGAGGCCTCTCAAACAGTGTGGTAGCAGAAATCAGTGGCCCTGCTTCCCCTTTGCTCTAATGGTCAGCACAGTTCAACCTTCTGAGAATAGAATTTTCTGGCCATAGGTGCAGGTCCTTTATCACTGACCTACCAAAATTAACTACATTTGAAAAAAAGGCGATACAGCTGAGCAGTTGAGGCCCAAGCTCATGATCCAGTGGCAGCTTTGGTGGTATGGGAGTTGAACTCACAACCTTCTGATCAGACCAGTAGCCTAACGCCTTTACCATTTCCCTGTCTGCCTCGAAGGGCTCTATCTATCAGCGTTAACATTTCTTCACTTAGGCCGCGTTCACACTGCAAGTCTTGATGCTCAATTCGGATATTTTGCTCAGATCTGATTTTTTTTGTTTACCTGTTCACATTACCTTTTAAAATGTGGCCTATATCAGATACCAGTGTGAACTGTTTGCTGTTTCGAACTGACCCGCATGCGCAAACGAACAATAACAATGACATCACACGCAGCACGCCGTCGCGCTAAAGTTGGCGAGGTTATGGAGGAAGTAAGCGTTTTCACTTTTCTTTCTAAATGTTTGTGTAATGGCAGCACAGAGACGCAGCGTTTTGAAAATTTTCGGATGTCAAGGGCAACTTTTGATTATTTGATCCATTCTGTAGGCGTAGTCACGTTTGTGTGCGAACTCGCCGGGGCATAATTGTGACGGATGCCGATGTAGATTGACGTAAAAGTCGCATCAAATCCGCCTTGGTTGTTCACAATGCGGAAAAAATCAGATTTGGGTCTGATTCAGGACCACATATGGAAGTGGTCTGAATCTGATTTGAAAAAATCAGATCTGGGCTAGATTTGAGTGTTCACACTACTCCTGAAGTCTGACCTGGTCAGTTGACCCCAAAAAAATCAGATTTGGGCCACTTTTACCTGCAGTGTGAACGTGGCCTTAGCCCAAATGGTTTCCCTGTCAGAAAAGGTTCTAAGTAGTAAGTGAATCAATGATTTGAACAATTTGATAACTCGGCTTAACCCACCTTTCCTCCATGCGGACCCAGAGGTCGTTAAACTGCCGGTGACGTTGCTTCTTTAGCCTGTTGCGCCGTTTCTTCTTCAGCTTGCGCTCCACCTTCTCAAGAAGCTCCAAGCTGTCCGGGAGCAGCAAATGGGGCGGAGTATCCTCCTCTTCCTCCATGGGACGCCATTCTTGGTCTTCATGAAAGAAGGCTTCAATTGGTGACTCCACATCTGATGCGTTGTCATCCTCTCTGTCTGTAGGATGGCTGGATCTTTTGCCACTGTGAAGAAATGAAGATTAGTTGAAAGAAACTGTCTGATTTTAGAGACACAGATTAGACCTAGTCCTGGATCGCAGTGCAGTTAGTGGGAGTTTTCCCCACTGGAAATCCTTTCTAGTCTAAAACTATGCATAATCACTGTATGGAAAACCACCACAAGTTGTTCCACTTGGGCTGGAGTTGGTTGAAAGAGAATTGGCTTATGGAAATTGGATTCTGTGAAAGAAGAGCTTATTTGGACACTTTGTTGAACAAACGATCAAGACAGTTCTATCATGGCCACTTTGAAATTGTTTGGAATTTTACTTTTTCCAACCAGACATATTCATAATTCAAGAAGAAGCATCTGAAACATGCATCACATCAATAGTCAGCCAGAACCTTCTATTTAGATGTTATTTTCCCCATTTGGGACTATAGGAAGGCCCTAATTCTCTGAGGTTTGTACATTTTTGGGGTGGGAAGTAAGATGGGATTGATGATCCTGGCTTTCTGGACATAAAAAAAAAAGAAAGCATCTGCTTCTAATCGGAGCTCAATCTGGCTCCAAGAAATGCAAATACATGTGGCTTCTAATGGTGTCTGAAACATTACAGGCATCTATTATAGCGGCAACGGTGCAAATAGGTCGGGACGCCAAACTTTCTCCGAATTTTTACATCGGAACACACTGGACCGCAGCCTTCCAGTGTCTCCTCCAATCTGGCAACCCATCCATTTTATAAATGCCTCTGTGTGCGCTTGGCGTGTGATTGTGTGTCTGCTTATGTAAGACGGGAAGCAGAAGAAAGAGAGAGAGACGAGGTGGAACACCATTCCGTCCACTCCCTGCATATTTCAGATGATGACTTGATAAAGGGATGAGATGTTTTTCTTGGGTGTCCAATCACCGGCCGCACTCGGTGTGTGTGTGTGTGTTTTATGGAGCGTAAGAGGGGAGTAAGACATTTTGAGGAGAAAGCAGAACAGAGAGATGGACGGAGCGATTGAGTTATCTCATCCGGAGTCACAGATAGCCACCCAGAAAGGAGAGAGAAATAGCTGAAGTATTCAAATTCTCTGTGAACACATAAATTCCACAAGTTCATAGCCTTATAGATGTAAAAAGATCCGAATAAAAGCGAACGACCTTAAATTAGACCGTGACATTTAAGCATTGCTCCCTTGTGCTTCCACGACGTTTTATAGTCTGTAAGAACTTCACATTAAAATTTATTTGTTGCTTGTTGTAAATCTATAACGGTGGCTTTGTAGTGCAGGTTAGTGCAAGGACACACAGACTTTAGGAAGCAGTAGCATGATTACTGCATGATAGGCAGAGCTAATGTTGGACTCATCTGGATTTTAATTACCCTGGAAGATTAAATATTATGTTAAATAATATTTTATAGCAGCATTATATTCTCTGTAACAAATAGGGTAAATGTACTGAAGTCATTGTTACGACTGATCGATATAAAAGGTCAGAGTTTTCCTCAGATTACTAGATGCTATAGTGAGAAACATGATTATCCAATGGGGATTGTTCAATTTACCCCATTACTGTATGAAAGCGGGGAACACGGTGGCTTAGTGGTTAACACGTTCTCCTCACACCTCCAGGGTTGGGGGTTCGATTCCCGTCTCCACCTTGTGTGTGTGGAGTTTGCATGTTCTCCCGGTGCCTCGGGGGTTTCCTCCGGGTACTCCGGTTTCCTCCCCTGGTCCAAAGACATGCATGGTAGGTTAATTGGAATCTCTGGAAAATTGTCCGTAGTGTGTGAGTGAATGAGAGTGTGTGTGTGCCCTGTGATGGGTTGGCACTCCGTCCAGGGTGTATCCTGCCTTGATGCCCGATGACGCCTGAGATAGGCACAGGCTCCCCGTGACCCAAGGTAGTTCGGATAAGCGGTAGTAAATGAGTGAGAGTGAGTGAGTAATACTCTCCCCTGAAATTCCTTCCTTGCTACAGCACTAAGCATGACTCGGCATGATGTTAGCACCTTGTAGGACCAATACAATTTTTGTCTTAAAAACGAACCAAAAAACGATACTAATAAGCTCTGTATTGGGTCAGATTTTATAATGTATCACATCTTGTTACTTATTTGATCACGTTGTGCCATGTTTCTAGACTGGAACACGTTCCGTCCTCACACCTTCTTTACAGGTTTGATCCAGCTCATAGCTTGGGCAGCTTTTTAGTACTCTAAAGCACATTTCTGAAAATAGCTGTAATTTAGAATAGCTGGTATATTATTTCCAGATTTACACCGAGCTTCTCAGGCTGTTATTTATTTCCCTGCTCTAAAATCACGGTTGAACACCACGTATCAGGTTCTGTCAGTGTTGTGGCAAAGTTAGAGTTAGCGTTAGAGTTGTTAGCCGTTTCACACAAAGCCTTCATTCTGGCCCACAGATGGAGAACCGGCAGAAACTCTGCAGTTGATTATATGGACTGGTTCATTCAGGCACCTTGGGATCACTGATCTGTGCTCTGTTCAGGTCCAAATGAACAGTTCTACACTTTCCCTGAAACTTTTCACTATACTGAGCTTTTTTTCTGCAAAGTTTTTCTGCAAAGTAAATATTATAGTATCAGGCTGTACTATTTAGTCCCATGTACTTTAAAGAAACAATGTTTTCTTACTTTCTCCTGGACAAAATTTTATTTTTTATTCAAATACTTAAATCTAAAACTCCATCTAGCTTTTTGTCCCATTTTCTACCGCTTATCCGAACTACCTCGGGTCACGGGGAGCCTGTGCCTATCTCAGGCGTCATCGGGCATCAAGGCAGGATACAAGTTGATATTGATAAAAAAAAAAAAAAAATGTATTTAAAATGCACAGAAGAACGTTTTATTGAATTGGACAAAAAGCTGGGGGCACGGTGGCTTAGTGGTTAGCACGTTCGCCTCACACCTAAAGGGTTGGGGGTTCGATTCCCGCCTCCACCTTGTGTGTGTGGACGGAGTGCCAACCCATCTCAGGGCACACACACACTCTCATTCACTCACGCACTCACACGCTATGGACAATTTTCCATAGATGCCAATCAACCTACCATGCATGTCTTTGGACCGGGGGAGGAAACCGGAGTACCCGGAGGAAACCCACGAGGCACAGGGAGAACATGCAAACTCCACACACACAAGGTGGAGGCGGGAATCGAACCCCCAACCCTTTAGGTGTGAGGCGAACGTGCTAACCACTAAGCCACCGTGACCCCAGCTTTTTGTCCAATTCAATAAAATGTTCTTCTGTGCATTTTAAATACATTTTTTTTTTTTTTTATCAATATCAACTTATCATTTTTGCATGTTGATAGAAATCAGCAGTATTTGTAGGTGTTGCTTGAATCTACACAAGGACTAGCCTAGCTAGACGTTTCCACCATAAAGCCCATCAGGACTGGTTACACAGTTAGGTGAATAAGAGCACATGTTACTTCACAAAATAATAATTACAGAGATCCCTGATTGAGGTCACAGAGCCACGACCCTGACTCTGATCTTACTCTATAAATACTGCCCTTCTGACACACGGTTTATTTTTGCAGCCAAATCGCCACCATCGCAGCTCCAAATGGCTCAATTAGGTGATTAGCGGATTACAGTCAGCTGCCGCCATTAAACACTGTCCACTTGGCTTGCTCCCTGGTTTGTTGGCTCAGAGTGGTTCTGAAAGGAAGCGACCAATGAAGCAGACTTGAACTCGGCTTTGATGAAAGACAGAGACACGGATGGACACAGAAAAAAAAAACAAAAGGGTGGCTTATTACCGGGAAAATTTTCCAATTATTTACAGACAAGGCCGAACTGAGTCGAACATCTGTTTCGGTGAAATCGCATTAAGCATCAAGTGAAGCACTCGCAAAACAATTTCCACTGGATTTCCAGTCCACGAAAATGGGCCTTGAAACAAATAAACAAGAGCAAAGCCTTTGGGGCAGAGCTAGCTCGCAAGCGAAGCGGTGGCACGTGTAATGTTACATTGCTGTAACTGATAAAATATGGCTGAACAGGCTTTCAACCATTTCACAAGGCTTTATGAGAAGGTCACGGTGCGATGGCAAATTTGTCTGAGCATGTCCGCTTCCTTCTCTTCCTCTTCTCCATTTTTGGGTTCTCCCAGGGCTCTGAGAGAAAGAATTCCAGCCAAAGAACCAAATTAAAAACCGCAATAGCATGTGAGCTAATAGCTTGTGTTGACGCTGTTAGGAAATATAAGAGCACAGATTAACATGCTCATGGGTCTGAGAGCGTTTAAGAAACACTATAGTCCCAATGCAGAGAAGGATCAAGGATGTGGACTCGGAACAAAAGCGAAAAACAAGGAACTGTCATATTAAATATACTTTTTTCGAAGGTCCCTCTGTGGTTTTCTCAGAAGTAGAGATATCTACGTATAGAATCCGTCGTGGTCACGGTAGTTTGGTTACAGTGGTGTTAAAGTTTTCTCAACGCAAACTAGATATGTGTGTGTGTGTGTGTGAATGTATGTGAGTGTGTGTGTTACCTGCTAATGGGCTGGCCAGCTGGCGTGTGCTCCACCTCGTAGCCTTGGCTTCTCAGAACATCGATCACAGTGTTGTTGCCCAGGAAGTGACCTGCAATATAAACACTGGCTCAGTCAGCAAGCAGTCAGCTCGTCCAGCACACAGCCCGAAGGCTCGCCTGGCAAAGTGATAATTCCCCCATGCGTAACTGGATACAGCGCGGGAGCGGCGACACACAATGGAACGATATTTCACAATCTGGCCTAAAGAGCTGACCTGAATAAACACACACTGGTGCTTGTCAGTTTACAGGAAGCGAGTGTTTGACATGAACAGCCCTGTCAAAGGTCGAAAAATGTGCCAGTTTTACAGGTAACAATAGTGTAGCATAAGTAACCCCTCAAGCCCTTCAGTTCCTCAGCTGTTGGGAGATTCCCTGTAACAATAGGATGTAGTGGTCAATGTCTATGGCTACGGAGAAAACATTAATTTTAATGACACACTGCGCTCTCACTGCAGTGAATTATGGTATTTATTGGTACTTTTGAGACTGACCGAGGACTGATTTCTATCTATTATTTTGCATAGTGAGAGGCCAATTGGTATGATATCCCAGTTCCATTAAATGCTTAATTCTGATTGGTCAGATTCTGATTCATTTTCCATAGCAAGCAGATCGACTCCAGTTTAGAAGGAGTCTCCAGTGTCAGCTTTCACAAATCTAAACAAATGTAAACAGATAAAAAGATCATATGTCGATCAGTAATAAACGAAATAGCGCAACTGTTGACACATTGTTATGGTCTAAGTGGAATTAAAAGTGTTTGTTTATTGGAAAAATGTTAGCTTTTTTTGATGGGAGCGCCATCACAGTACACTGGCATTGATTATTTTCCTTTAATAGCACACCCTGACGTTTTTTATTACAAAATGTGCAGCCAAGGAACACTAGCACTTTGAACTCAGTTTCAGGAACGGATTCATCCAAAATGTTGTGGTTTTGAACAAACAACACATCATCTGACACAAAAAAGTCCTTCTAGATATTTAAATTCGGCCAGAAGTAAATCTTTTTTAAAGAGAAAGCTCGAGAACGGAATCGATGCGGAGTTCGGCGGGCGGAGCAGAGCGCTGTGGGTCAGGCGTCACAGCCTGATGAAAGACTGGGTTTTTGTTTCTTCTGTACGGCTGAGCTGCTCAGGACAATGTGGCCCCGTTTCCTTTGTGTACGAGAAGGAGGGAGCAGAGAACCTGAACCCACAATGCTTTGCTTTACCTTGGGGCAGTCGGGGGGGGATGCAGGTCATAGGGCTGACTCACTTGCTGCATATCTCTTACTCTCTTTCTCTCTCTCACACACACACTCCTGTGCATAATAAATGTGTGTGACGGTATGCTGATATAGAAGTCTAATGATGTTTGTTGTTTAAGTCTAAGCTTTTATGGTAAAGTTATCAAAACCTTTTGACCGTCAGCGCTATGTGCTAACAGTTTAACCTACACTTTCCCTGCTGTAATGATGAGAAATTACACACACACACACACACACACAGGCAGAACCCAGCTGATAGGGATTAATGCATGGCTTTAAGCGGGAAGCTCCTAGCTTTGTGCTCTGAGACTTATCCTTTAAGCTGCTCTCTGTTAGTGATCACTGACTGCTGGACCTCCCAGCTACACTCCCAAAGCTTGCCAATGACAGATCAGAGGAAAAACAACAGCATTCAGAGATGAAAGTTGTTAGTGAAAGCTGCTTTTATAAAAGCAACAGTTTGGCCCAGACTTTTATAGCAGTTAACATTTGGATTTGGGCTTCAGCTGCGAGCTCGGCTCGCTCCACATCGCTATAAAAGGGCAACTTTTCAAACGTGAAGAAACCCCAGCGAGGAACGATGGATATGAGGTTAATAATAATCGTCACGCTTTTTGCCGTTCGGATTGGAAGAAATTCTTGGTGACAGGTATCTGGCACCCAACAGCACTCAAACGTCGCAAAGTAAACCGATCTTCCATTAGCGTATGATGTGAGGTCATGAAATCAAACGACGTTCGCTTTTCCACTATTAATCTGAAGCGAGGCAAAGCACCGGAGCGAACACAGGGTGAACACGTGCCAATCAAAACGCTGCCTGTACTATCAAAACGTGACATGAGAGATATTTTCTCAATCTGTCAAAACCTGTGGTGGGCAAAGAGTCACTGAAGACAGGCTCTTAAATGAGTAAGCACATTCAGCACGTAACCACAGAGTGGTGTGGAACGCAGCGTGGGTTCTTACACGGCTACTCCATTAGCAACTATTATAAACATACAGCCTCTCTGTAGTCTCTTATTCCACATGGCTGTCATGTTCTCCATTCTGATTGGTCAGTAGGTTAAGCAGCAGCTTTGACACTCGTTCAAGGTTTATGTCAACATGCTCGTCCTAATACGTTATCGTTTCCATAGTAACAGCTTGCTCGAGGGATTTTTTTGTTTTATATGTTCAGATTTTCTGTCAGTACATTTTTTTGGAAGGAGTCTCCAGCGTGTCGGCGCTTTGTAACAGAGAACTTTACGCTTTGCTCGTGCTTTCTGCGTAACACGTGTTTGTCTTATTAACTTCAAGAAAAAGAAAAGACACTGATGGAGGAATGAAGGTTTACAGTTTCTATAACGTATAAGAAGTAAGAGCAGAAACTTACTCAAAGGTAACGAAAAAATAAACTCGTGCTGTTGATTACTTTGCTATAACAGCACACCCTAAAAGGTTTCATTCCTTACTTACAGCAGGCTATATTTCTGCTAAATTGAGCTAAATGACAGAGTTGTAGAAATAATTATGGATATTTGAAATATTCACTTCACTTTAAAAAAAAAAAAGAAAAGGGCAGTCGTGGCCTAATGGTTAGAGAGTCTGACTCCTAACCCTAATGTTGTGGGTTCGAGTCTCGGGCCAGCAATACCATGACTGAGGTGCCCTTGAGCAAGGCACCGAACACCCCTACACCCCCCCACCCCAACTCCCCCCCGGGCGCCGCAGCATAAATGGCTGCCGACTGCTCCGGGTGTGTGTTCACGGTGTGTGTGTGTTCACTGCTGTGTGTGTGTGTGCACTTTGGATGGGTTAAACACAGAGAATGAATTCTGAGTATGGGTCACCGTACTTAGCCGTATGTCACTTCACTTCACTTTGTTCTGTGTATTTGGCTGGGTTTTCTTTATGTTTTTTACCCAAACTTAGTAAAGGTTTGTTAAAGTTTTACATTTCTGCCCTGTATTGAAAAGCGAAAACGTTTTCAAGCCTACGCCCTTTTTCTTCTGGTTTGTTTAATTGCTTTCGGCATCAAATCCAAACTCATCGGTGTAGCTCGATATCCGTGAAAGTGCTCTGACGGTGGTTCGCTTGCAGTCTTTCATTTTATTTCTGACCTGCTGCCCTGAATAAAACAGTTTCACCTCCAGTCTAACACACCTGGCTCTAATATTCAGACGCTCCAATAGCTCTTAAGAAGACAAGCATGCAAGACCCGAGCTGGTAGTAAATTATTCACGGTGGTCCGTCTCCAGGGGGGCGTTTGTAGTGAGACAGAGATCGGTCCTCCTGGACACAAACGTGTTTGAGTGGCACAAAAGTGCAGAACAGGGCAACATCTCCTCCAGCTCAGGGTCACACACTCGCCTGTCAGTAAACACAGCACCGTTTCTGCGCAGGAGCAATCTCCAAAACCAACACTGCCACACACTCGAGAAATATGTTCATCCAGATGAGGAATGTGTGGGAGATTTCTTTTTTTTTAAAGAAATGGCCACTTTTCACGGTCCGTTCTTAAGGATTATTAACAAAAGCAATCAGGAAAACAGGCGTTTAAAAGAGACCGCGGCATAATTTAGCTGTTTCTGGAATGTAGCCAGGAACCAGTCAGCTTTATGATAACCGAGTTTTAATCTGATAATCATCCGTAAAACAGACAGGACCGGCTGCTGTGCCGAGGTTAGAAGTATCAATAGCTGAGAGGAAAAAGAGCAAAGCTAACAATGTCTCTGAAGCCTTTCAGACACTCGGATCTTTTTAAAATGTCTGGTAGAAAATGAAAGTGGCTGTAAACGTGTCTCCTGTAGAACTGATAAAGTTTCCTGATACGTTGTTTGTGTTCTTAAGGAACCTTTCCAGGAACTTAGAAACTTGATTCTATTTAGCTTGCAGATGTGTGAGATGAAGAATTCTATAATGCTTTATATAATTGATTTTATATACTGTATACGATGTTTAAAAATGATTTTGTTTTCATTTTTTGTCTTTCAGACATTGTTTATTTATTTTGGTTTTTATTTCTCCTTTGACAAACGCAAAACGTGTTTGTTTGTTTGTTGTATTTGATCTGATTATTGTTTATTTTGTTTGTTGTTTATTTTGCATGATTATTGTTTATCTAATCGTATATATTATTTTACCTGTCAATTGTTTATTTGTATGTTAACTGTTTATTTTGCCTGTTTATTGTTTGTTTTATCTGTAAATTGTTTATTTTGTCTGGGTATTATCTATTTGGCCTGCTTTATGTTTATTTTGTCTGATTATGGTTTATTTTGTCTGTTAATTTGTGCATCTGAAGGTATTTTTTTTCTCTCTTTGGGACTATTCCTGAAACCAGGGTCAAGTTTAGTTCGTTGGTTGTATATTCAGAGAAAATACTTTCATCTAGCAGCCTAAAGGGTCCTTTAGTCTCGTCTCGCAGGGCAACACATAAAAATTCAACGCTTCAGACCAATATAAAGGTTCATAAACGTCTCTAAATGTCTCAGACACTCAGATCTTACAAAACATTTCAAAAGCACATGTTTGTATACAAAGGAATGTTTTTAAGGAACTACAAAACATAGGAACGTTTCCACCTGCGACAGCAGCATTAGGTTTAATTTGAACGCTCTGTTTTTCATCTAGCAGCCAACATATTCTCCTGTTTGGCTGTAGGAACCTGTGGTTTTATCTCCAGCTTTAGAGTGAAAATGGATTCTTTAAGGTTTTTTGGATAGTTTATTTGTTAAAGGATTTTAATTGGAACGGATCCTGACAGCGAAACCCAACATCATTGCCAAATAACTCCTGAGGGTTCTCTGATATATAAAATAGCGAAGGAGACGTAGCCGATAACGGCGACGGTCACCTGCGAGCCCGTGAAAACGGAGCCACGGTATAAAAGCAGCTGAAAATTAAAACGTGTTGTTTTGAATGAACTGCACACAAGTTAAAAGCACAACTGTAATGTATAAATGTAAAATTGTAGAATTAGCAAATTAACATTTTTAAGGTTTTTGCTTCTTAGGCAACTAGAAAAAAAAAGAAAGAAAAAAGAAAAATTGTAGGTTTGGACCTAAATCTTTGTAACAGTTTTATGAGTTTCAGACTTTTAACCTATCAGAGGTTGTGTGACAGAATTAAATGTGTTTGTGTGTGAGCTAAGACTGTGTGTATGTATGTTTTAAGGTACTTGTAGCTCTTAGTTCACTTAGGTCGTAGTGATAGTGCTAAAGCTAATCTGCAATGTTAGCAGAGGCTCAGTCGACTTCAGCTGTCTCGGCTGTCTGGAGCCGCAGAGTGACCTGGCCGTCTGAAACAAAGGTGACTCCAGCCTGGGGCGCTGCTCTCGACCTGCTCGTTACCGCCAGATCCGTGTGTGTGTGTGTGTGTGTGTGTGTGTGTGTGTGTGTGTGTGTGTGTGTGTGTGTGTGAGGGTACTTGTAGCCCTGGAGGAGTATATAATATTCACACAGCTAATGATGTGTGAGACTGTGTGTATGCCACAAGTTCATAAATCTTTGCACATGTTCCTGAGGCCACACAGTGAGAGCTGTCATGTCTGTTATATCACCGTTAGGGATTTTTTTAAGGCTTTACTTTACTTTACTTTACTCTTTACTTCACTTTACTTCACCGCCACTGACCATCAGGAGGATATGTAACATGCGCAGAATTAAATTAGCTAGAGAAACAAGCTAGCTAACTTTACTAGTGCTCCATCGAGTGATGTGAACTATAATATAAGTTACATTTCCTTCACAGACGACCATTTATCTGTGTTCAACAATTGACCACACTGACGTTTTTCACATAGAAAATAAATCCTCGGCGATCTAACTTTCTAAGATGTGTATCTGCGTTTTGCAGCTAATCGAGGCTAATCCTGCTAATTAAGGCTTTGATTAGCGAAACCAAAACTTGTCTGAATAAAACGAAAGGACTGACTGATTTAAGAGCAATGTTTATCGACTGAATCTGCACCCATGTCACATTCTAGCATTTTTTTTAGTTGTGTTCTTTCTAGCGAGCATGATGCTAGAGATATGGAGCTAAAAGCTTTTATTCAAAACTTCCCTTTGCTTTGCATTTTAGCAGCACATGGAAGGAGCTGTTTTCTTAAGGAGAAGCTGGATGGTCGATTACTGCGTGCTATTCAGCTCTCTCTCTCTCTCTCTCTCTCTCTCTCTCTCACACACACACACACACACACACACACACACACACACCCAGAGCAGGGCCGCAGAAAGCAGCCAGTGTCCTCCAAAGCCTCACTCCAATTATTAGAATGAGTGGCACGTCTTAAATTGAGTCTCTTTTCCATGTCGTGTAATATTTGTATTAGGACTTGTGAACCGGGGCCGTGTTAAATAAATAAATGGTTAGCACCGGCGTTTTTGGGCGTGAGGTCTAGTGAAGGCTGTTTGTGTATGTAGCTCCTGCATAGACCTGGAATTCTAACAAGGCTTTTTGACAGGAACACGCAGACAGAGAGGGCTATAAAAATAAAGGAGATATTGAGAGATCAGCAGGGGTTAAAGGAGAGAAAATGATACGAGGAGGAACGGAGAAGAGGAGACAAGAGCTGTCAAATGTATTTGAATATTTCTCAACAATATCTGAATCAAATACATCTTGATTCACGAGTCAGGTTCATGAATCTTCATTCATCAATCCAGTTTGAAATCCCATTATGCCCAAATTGCATATCAGCTTCTAATCATGATCTAAAACTTAATACAAACTTACACATGCTTAAACTGCGCTACACAAACATTACCGTTTGGAAATGTTTATGATTTTGTCTGTGGTCATATTGAAACACATTCAAATAGACTTGTAATCTTCAAACTGATCAGAATCGGAAACTCAACAGTGCTGTGGTGTAAATGAGTCTAGTATGAATCTATAGGTTTATTTTTTACACCCATAATCACAGTCTGGATAAAAGTCTGATTCTCAAATCAGCGCAGCTGCTGATCTGATGACTGAAAGGTCAACACTTGCCCCGTGTGCAATGAGGAAAACTGTGTAAACATAATGAACAATGGTCACTAAGGCGTGTGTCTGTATGTTATTTAGATAGGGGTTGTGCTGACTGGTCTGAGGGGTCAAAGGTCAGTGATACATCCATCACATCTATCATCTGGGTTTCATAAGCAACTTCAGCAGGTATTATATCGTCGCTGTCGGGCGGAATCCTCGTATCTCCAAAACCTTTACTTTTCAGGAAATTAAAAAAACTCCGTACCTTATCTGCAGTGCACAGGGTTTAGTCCGCGTTGCAGTGGATTGTCTTGCGCTAAATTCCTGTCCTCAGACGAGCACCAGAACTAGCGGGGGTCAAGATTTTTTTTTCTTTGAGCCCAGTGTTTTGAAGACATTTACCTCAGAAGACGTGTTGATTCGTTGCGACTCTTCTTGAGGAGAAATATTACGCGAAGCTCTCCCTCGGAGTGAGGAAGAGGTGGACAGTTGAAGTGTCCAATGGAGTTATGAGATTTGCGCTCAAGCTATTTTCAAGACTTTAGATTGGTTAATAACTTGTAAAAATAACAGACCCACGTGGGGACTGACCAATAGTATCGATATGTGAAAAAATATGAAATTGACCAAATTTGGACATACGAGGTTTCCGCCCGACAGCGACGATATATTAGATTATATTGTATATTGTGTCGTATGTACAACGACATTAACCATGTAACAAGATCTATATCTGTATTTGGATTTATTTGTATTGGGATTTGGATTTAAACCCAAAGTGGGTGTGGCCTATCATGTAGTTATTACTTTTATTTACCTACATTATTTTCTAACAAATTAGTAGCTTAATTTAAATCACTGAATCCCTGATCAGGCAGTTACTAATGACGAATGAATAAATGCAGTAAACTCAACACCGGTCGTCCCTTGAGCTTCTCATCTGGCTGCTCGGTCACATGATATTTTTTGTCGAATCCTGAGGGATCCCGGTCTCAAAGCAAACGTCAAAGTCTCAACTAGATATCCTGTGCAATGTCCCTAATGTCGAGCTTTATAAAAATAAAAATAAAAAGGTTCTGCACTTTTGTATTGTTCAGAAAACATCTGTTCATAAAGAATAATGTATTTTTATTTCATTATATCATTAATACAAAACTCCTGCAGAAACTGATCCACCATATGAGTCTCTCTGTTATACTCATGTGTTATGGGTGAAATAAATATTATTTGGTTTGATGGCTTATTAGATGTATTAACTGCGTACAATTCGAGCGGACAACATGAACGCTGGGTTCCTTTACTTGTCAGTCAGGAGCTAATAACAGGCCCCGAAAGCAAGGGAGCGGAAAAGAAAGGGCAAAATTATTAAAAAAATCACATCATGTGCCCTGCACACGCTAACAGCAAGAGGCGGTATGTGTTTCACTACTATTAAGCAGATGCCACTTGTAATAGGTATTTTAGTGCTTGGCAGACAAGCAGCACCGAGGCCTGTTTTATTCATCGCTGTACCACCCACAAGGACTGCTGGGATACTCAAAGGGAGAGAGAGAGAGAGAGAGAGAGAGAGAGAGAGAGCTTTGATGCTAATGCACATACCATGACATCCCATATTCAGCCTTGTGCTTATGGGCAGATTACGGACTCGATAAACCACAGTCGTTATTTTTGTTTCCTGGATTTTTTTAACGTTTTTTTTTTCCAGTTAATCGCCTGCCATAAAACGTCAGAGAGAGAACAGACAAATGAGTAAATGAGCGCTGCTGAATTCTCAAAACCGATGGGTTCAGACTGATCCTCTCTTTCGACTGTGGTACTGTTGCAACAGAGCATTCGCAGGGAATTGACGCCTATGATGTATGATGGACATTCAGCATAATCTAAACCTGATCTAAAGGTTGTGGTTATTCTTAAGGACTTATTAATAACACACAAATTATTTTGTCTCTAACTAGCAAAAGATTTACTCTCCAGAGTCAGTGCCATGTCTTTAAACTTTTTGTTTTTTTCAGTAACATGACAAGCTCCATTATTTTTGTCTCGCGTAACTATTGGGGTTTAAAGCTGTTATAACACATGTATTAACAGGAACCTGCTTGTTTCATGACGTCTCACAGCATTTCTTTAATAAAATGAACAGTTGTAATCATAGAAAAAGTGATGTACTGTACTGAAAGGACCTGTTGTTAGGGTGTTAAAAGTAACTCAACAATAATTATTTCCTTTGTGATTTGGAGTAAATGCTAGCACACGGAGCTAACGGTAAAGTGTTTTTAATATAGTCATTTTTGAAGTTGCCCTGAAAGTGTGGTGCTTGGTACCTTTGCCTTGTCTAAGAGGTCAGCCTTTGATATTTAACAGCACGGACTGGCTGGCTCCTAGGCTAACCCTTACTGACCTCGATCAGGCTAACGACAGGTTTAAGCCCTCCTCCTCGTCAATGCTAGGCTAATGGGATACTGCAGCCAGAGGTAACTAGCCAATAGGTCAAAATTATAGCCGTAGTGTCTGAAAGACAGACGGTAATTGTCGGTCCTCGGACAAGCGGGTCCGTTCGGGTGAAATTTATAGCCGTGTAACATTGGAACCAAACATACAGCTGTCTACGCTAAGTAGGTTTCATAGTTATCGCTGCCCAAGAAAATGACAGCGCTTGGTTCTCACTGACCAGCTAGCACAGGAACTCTGGAGAGCTTGAAAACAGGAATGAAACCTGAGAATACCACTAAGATATTTTGAGCAGCGTTGAGGTCTGATAGACGTACAGCTAGACGAAATATTTAGCGCGAAATATTTAGTTTTTCTGGAACTGCATGATTATGGAATAACAGTGTCTTATGAGATCGAGACCTTTTTACTGAACTTTGAGAAGCGGGAATGGAATTAATTATATATTACAGAAGAAGCCTGTCCACTAAACGTGAAACTTAAAGTGTGCCAAAAACTGGATTAAGTCGATATTATTAGGAAATTTCTAAAGATACAGTACATGGGGCTTGCCTGAGGTCTTTTGTGGTGATTTTAATGGCTCAAATGGCTTGTTGTTGTTGGAGCCTTTAGGCTTGACATAAGTAAGCTTTTTTCTGTCCTGGCTTATTGAGATTGTAGAGGTAAGTGTTCTACAAAGCCCAGTAAAGACCTGAAGTCAGCGAACAAGCCAAATAAAATCTCCTGAATGTTATTTTAGTGTTCTACCATTTGCTCATTAATGCCCATTGTGTCTGTTTCCAAATGCTAACTCATGATTCCATCAGCAACAGGAAATTTCTTCAATTATTTGAAATCTTATTAGCAATAAAGCTTACTTCTGTAAGAGCAGCGTCGAGCGGCCATGATAAGTAGAAGACAAGCCGGACAAATCTGACAAATCAGAAAAGAAAGAATAATTTATTCACAGTTTGAATTTTTTTATTTTTTTTTTTCTACAATTCCATCTTTGCTAACCGGATAGCGGTTAGCTTGAAAAATAAAGCACTTTGCAAGGACTAACATTCTTCTGACAGGTCTGAGGCTCTGGTACAAAAACCGTGTGGCTACAATTTCCGCTCAAGTTCATGGAGAAGAAAAGAAGAAAGAAAATCTTTAATGATTAAGATCGTTCCAATTTAAATATAAAAGCTAAAAACCTTCCAGCGTATAAATTGTTCTTCAAAAGTTTGTCCGTTTTTATGCTGAAGCTTAATCAGGACCTTGTCATTGTTCTTGCTTCAAAACATGTCATATCTGTTATATCTGTTTTTATTAAGGAACACACGCAAAGGAGGGTGCGAGATAGCATCTTAACCCAACGCCAGCGTTTACCGGAAAGACATTCCTCTCTGAGCTCCCTGAGAACCTGTGCCATGCTCGAGTCCCAATGAAAGCATTCAGGAATGCCAAAGCAAACTGCTACAGAAAAGCACTGATTCAAGCACGAAGGTATAGATATAGAGAATAAATCACAGCAAGCTTGACCGAGTGACTCAAATGTTTATCGGTAATCTAGACGGGTCAACAACCGATCGCCTTTTAAGTCTGATCATCAGTCCAGTTTAAACTTCACATGAATAGAGATAGAAAAGATACCCCAGGGTTCTCTGCTTTCAACTCGTAGATGCCGGTCGACCGCAAACGGCTAGGTGTGAAGGTAAAATACGGAGGGGAAAAAAAACAAAAACATACAGCAGCCCTCGAATTGAACATGAAGCATTTTGGCCTAATGGTTAGTGAGTTTGACTCCTAACCCTAAGGTTGTGGGTTCGAGTCACGTGCCGGCAATACCACGACTGAGGTGCCCTTGAGCAAGGCACCAAATCCCCCCAACTGCTCCCCGGGTGCCGCAGCATAAATGGCTGCTGACTGCTCCGGGTGTGTGTTCACGGTGTGTGTGTGTGTTCACTGCTGTGTGTGTGCACTTTGGATGGGTTAAACACAGAGAACAAATTCTGAGTATGGGTCACCGTACTTAGCCGTACGTCACTTTCACTTCACTTCACTTCAATAGTTGTAATGGTATAAAAAGGAATAAATCAATTCCTGATGTCCTGTAATTAGAAAAGATTTAACTCTGAGGTTCTGAGAGGAACTCAACTCCTGCTTCAACACACCACTCTGGTGTTGATGAACTTCTTTGAACATCACAACCTGTGTTGTGTGTTTTATCACAGCGATCCGGACTGCGAATGTAATTTGGTCAACAAAAGGCCACGTTTTGATCAGAATTTAAGTGATGCTTTCCATGAGTCCTTTTAAACACACGTTCTTCTTTCCGAGCGCTCCGTTTTAGGTTTGCTGAGCCGAACGGAAAAGGCTAGCGCAGACCATTCCTTTGATACGAGGAGGAGAACTCGGTGAGAACGACGCAGACTTTACATGGGCATGATTTCAAACGAGATTCCACCTAAAGCACTCTGTCTGCTTTAAGTACAGCTTTCAAACAGCAGCCAGTACCAGAGTCAGAGATTAATTAGTGTAGCAACGTTCCAATATCAAATATCGTATATGTTATTTCCTTCACCAGACAGAACACACAGTGTGCTTTGCTCGAGTGGAGACCAGGATTAAACCTGCGTTCCAGCTTGGCCAGCTTACATTAGGTTCGGTTAAGGTAGAGAGGTCATTTCCTTCTCGGGCTCCTTTTTATACAGCAGTAAGGAAAAGGACAACATAAAACAATCATTTTAATCAGCCCAGTTGTCATTCCCCATAGAACTGCAGTTTTTTTATTTAACTTCATTTTACTTCACTTAAATTAATCCTGACCTAAATGGTGATTTGCGTCAGATTTACACCTTTGATTACACACTGTGTCAAATTTCTATTTAAAACATCATCTCTTATGTTTTTTATAAAGATGTTTAGATGTTTGGGATAGCAGAAATATATCGCCTTTTCCCTATCTATCTATCTATCTATCTATCTATCTATCTATCTATCTATCTATCTATCTGTCTGTCTGTCTGTCTGTCTGTCTGTCTGTCTGTCTGTCTGTCTGTCTATCTATCTATCTATCTGTCTGTCTGTCTGTCTGTCTGTCTGTCTGTTTGTCTATCTATCTATCTATCTATCTATCTATCTATCTATCTATCTATCTATCTATCTATCTATCTATCTACCTGTCTGTATGTCTATATCTGTCTGTCTGTCTGTCTGTCTATCTATCTATCTATCTATCTATCTATCTATCTATCTATCTATCTATCTATCTATCTATCTATCTATCTATCTGTCTATCTACCTGTCTGTATGTCTGTATCTATCTATCTGTCTGTCTGTCTGTCTATCTATCTATCTATCTATCTATCTATCTATCTATCTATCTATCTATCTATCTATCTATCTGTCTATCTACCTGTCTGTCTGTCTGTCATCTATATATCTATTTACTTGTCACTCCTCATCTAGATCATACTAGAGATTAGAGTAATCATGGTTATTGATTCTGCTTGTGTGTGTGTGTGTGTGTGTGTGTGTGTGCGAGGTTAAAAAACATCTGGTCTTAATATACAAATGGCTGTGAGTTTGTGGTGGCATAGGCTGCCCTTCACCTCCAGCAAACACTCACACACACACACACACACACACACACACCTTCTCTCCCTGCCAACCCAAGCATAATGAAATGGCCTCAAAGTTACAGAAAGAGTAAAAAAAAAAGATGAGAGCAGAAACGAACTCAATGTAAAATGCTCCAGCAAAAATAAACAGGAGCCGATCGATCTATGCGAGCGTGTCATCTCACATGTCTGTTCCTGAGCCAGGACGCCTTTTTAACCGGCATTAATCACTGCGTCAGATCTGTCGAGTCAGCGTGATGGTGGTAGTGGCGGTAAGAACACTAATGCTGATGGACAGAAATTCCATACACACTCAGGAGTCTGCCTTTGGTTTCTTATTCAGAGTGTGTGTGTGTGTGTGTGTGTGTGTGTGTGTGTGTGTGTGTGTGTGTAAGAGAGAGAGAGATAGAGATAACACAAGTTTAAGTACACAGTGCCTCTCCAGCTATAAATTGCAATGCATCATGGGGTATATACTGAATCAGGAGCATACACACATGCATCCAACACACCCGTATACAAACATATAAAGCTGTTTATAATTTATTCGGATGCGACCTGCTGATTATCTGTTGAATTGTTCATCCTAACTGGTACAAAAAAACAAAACCATGCATGTGAGGACTCCAATAAACAACCCACAACAAAATGATAGCAGCGATTCTTAAAGTGCCAGAAAGCAATAATCTCCTGCAGCATTTGCCAGAGCATGCTTTACTCATTAAGAAGTGTACTGTAGTCGGTCCAGGTTTCTCGTCTGTGCACTTCATGGAATCGTTTCCTCCTCTCGGCTTTCGCAAAATACGTTTATTCGTCTACATTCGACACGTTACGTCTAACGATACGGTCCTAAGATACAGCATTATGACCTGTTTATATCTGACTGATCACATGCAAACGAAATAAAACTGTTGCTGGAGGGAAATAAAGTTGGTGTTTGACACTTTGCTTCATGTCGTGGTGGCAGGAAATCTAGCGAAAGCAGAAGGTTTTGAAGTTCTTCAGACTTAATCAGATTTGATTAAACGAACGTTCGTTAGTTTAAACGCTTGTATGAACACTAACATCCTGAAGCTTTAGTCATGTGAAATGTCACAAACGTGTTATAACAGTAACACGAGATCACTGTGGGACATTTAGGGGTTGTTTTTCTAAAACCAGCAGATGTGAATAAACACTCGGTTTGTTTCGTTCATGACTCTCGATCGTCTTGTCGTTATGGCAACGATGACGCTAGATACCGCTACACGCCTGTGTATATATTTGATTCGGGCTACACGTAAAATGTACAGTTTACACAATGAGATTATTGTAAGAATCTACACTTCTGTATATCTATCCCTGTTATTCTATCGTTCTTATTTTCTTTCTTCGATCTTCAGAAGTTTGTGAATACAACATGCTGTGATCCTCACAAAGACTTTGAGGCACCTTTGAACTTTGACCCAACTGCTTCTGCACTTTATTAGGAGAATCCAATAAGGCTAGCATAATCCTACAGTCTTAAAGGCTCTTCAAAACAAAGAGGGGAGAGAGGGGGTAAAAGTGCCTTCAAGCGCCTAAAAACAGGTTATAAACGGCTCGGGGAGCGGCGTTATCGCACCGTCTTTACCTTGTAGCCATCCCGCCTCCAGACCCGAGACATAAAAGGGCCTGCACAATCCTTCTGCTTTCCATGAGCCACTAATAACCAGATATGTAGCTCTTCCTCTCTATCATAAAGTGCCGACTATCTGGGAGCGATTGTTTGGAAGTTGGCTCAGGGCAAAGAAAAAAAAAATCTCATTCCAGGTGCGTGTAGCCACAGCCCTGGGTGGTGCAGAGGTCAAAATGTGGCGGTGACCTGGATTCAGAGCAGGCTTTTTATCAAAGGGGGACGACGAGGCTTGCTAGTGCTGCATAGTTTCACTGTTATAACGCATGCATGGTGTAGCAACAATAATACATACAGTATAATACCTAGTACACAGCTCAGCTCTTGAGATAATAGCTGGTTCTTTAAAACAGTGTGCATATTTCTTTTTAATCCCGAATTCTTTCAGAATTACTATTACAGCCAGTGAGACTCTGGTAGGATTAGCCAATACCGCTAACATGAAACCTGTAAAATGGCAGGAAATGAATCTGTACACAGCTACCAGTCAGTGTAACAGATTCAGGACCAGTAAATCTCGGTGATCTTGTTGGCACCTGCTTGGCACCCCGTCGGCGCCGTGTTGCCACCTCGGTGCCGTCGGCGGTGGAAGTGTTTCCAGGCTACAGCTCTTCGAATGCGGCGCTCGTAAACGGTTTCACAGTCATTCACACAGTGATAAATCACGCCACTGCAAAACACCAACCCCTCGTAAAGAGCGGTGAGTCTGGAACGCCAGTTTAGCGCCGCTCCGGTCCCCTTCACATTAATAGCTATTTTGGGTGATGGGAGAGCCTGCTGCATTTTTAGTGCTCCGCTAAACGGGAAGCCATTTTGCATAGTGGATGTGAAAATGATGGTTGTTTTAACATGTAATAGACTTATATGACAAGCTTGTTTTGAACAATAACTTTCTCTTACGAAATCGCTAACCAAGAATCGACAGGCATGGTTCTATTCACCAAGTCATGTAGGGGCTTAGACGTGTGTTAATACTTTTGTGAGATCCTGAGAGAAATCAACAAGGCCTCGATTCGGCGCAGTAAACGTCAAACTCTCTTTGTGCTACACAACACATTTCAGCTGCCAGATCGAACACAGGCCCTCGCCTAACACGTCCTCCGTGGAGGGACTCAGAAGGGAATTTAATTGTGTGTGAAAACAATACAGGATCCAAACGTAAACACCGAAGCTTACAGCCGTGGTCGCAATTACATGCCCACAAATATTTGAATTTGTGGTTTTTCTACTAAGGAGTTTGTGATGCGTCGACCAGCTGCTCGGCTCTTCTCTCGCCCAAAATACTTCCCTATAGTGGGATTCGCTAACTGGAAAACAGATCTCGCTAGTGTGAGGAAAAAATGAATAAATCAATAACAAAAAAGGCACGGTGCGATTCAAAAGAGCGCCTAAATCTTTAGCTACCTGTATTGAGTTACTCCAATCTGCTTCACTGCTTTAAACATTTCCATATGTGCCTCACAGCTTAGAAGTTCTTAGCCGTCAAAGCAGACGCACGTACGTTCAAATCGCTAAAACGCTCGACTTTATGATTCGATTTATGAATGAAAGCTTTGATGGGCTCGAATTTGTTTAAATCTGCTGCAAAATCTTTCAATATGACTCCATTTTTAAAATCGCACACGTAACCAAGACTATACAAAAGACCTGGTGCTATAAAAGAATAAAATATCTGACAATTTTTTAGCCGTTTTTTTTTATTCAAGGGCAGTCTTTGATTAAAGTGCTGTTGGACTCCCAGTCAGATTACATTTACAAATATAAAATAAAGATAAAAATCATTTTAAACAAAGGTGAAGTGTAGAACCACAAATTAAATTGAAATCTAGCTATTGAAATACTTAGAAAGTTGGTTTTTTTTTTGTATGGAAAAAGTTAGAAAAGGTTTTAGTTGTCTATCTACGGAAGCGTATTGCATTCACTTGAGGAAAAAAATCTACTCTGTTTTTCTGAATTAACGACTTAATTATCTCAAAATTATGAGATAATTTTTCAGGAAAAAATTTTTTTTG
The DNA here is from genome assembly GCF_030014155.1 of Tachysurus vachellii. Classification (NCBI taxonomy): domain Eukaryota; kingdom Metazoa; phylum Chordata; class Actinopteri; order Siluriformes; family Bagridae; genus Tachysurus; species Tachysurus vachellii. The sequence goes on from NC_083485.1 coordinate 13,804,623, forward strand.
CTCTGTTTTTCTGAATTAACGACTTAATTACAGTATCTCAAAATTATGAGATAATTTTTCATGAATAAAAAGTTTTTTGCTCTGTTTTTCTGAATGAACGACTTAATGTGGATTGCATGGAAGTAAACACGTCCCGCCTTTCAAATTTAATCCGGTTTTATTTTACTTTACTGTTTATTTTAGTGTTCAGACGAAAAGAACATTCTGCTCTGCTTGACGTTGCTGTGTTTCTCCAGGATCAGTTGAACCGATATGGTAATGCTTCACGGTAGCCGATTTGCTCGATTTGCTCAGAAAAACAGAGCAAAAAAATTTTTTTCCTGAAAAATGATCTCATAATTTCGGGATAATTAAGTCGTTAATTCAGAAAAACAGAGTAGATTTTTTTTCCTCAAGTGAATGCAATACGCTTCCGTATCTATCTTAAACATTTAAATTTCCTGAAGAAAAATAAGCAAAAAATCGCCTTTTCTCCTTTCTGTCATTATTTGTATGAACAAAACTGTTCTGGCAAAAGTTTATTTTAGTTGAATAATACAGGTATAAAAAAAAAATAAATAAATAAAGAATTCAGATTCTTTCATTGATTCATTGATTTGTTTCACAAAATGAGACGATTTTCGAACTAAATTTGACTTACTTTTGCAAACATTCTTGGTTCTTTCTTCTCAAGGTTTATAGTTAACGTTACACACAGCCCTGTCATGGCAGAGAAGCCACTTTGTTCATTTGACCAGCTACAGGTCACGGCATGATCCTAATCCAGATACACAACAAGGTCCTTCTACACGATTATCTTTCATCTATCTGAAATCAGGGTTGCGACCTGTAACCTGTACTTCAGCCCAGTTTAGTACACACGCTGTATAACTTAAACATCACTCTATACCAGTGGTCTTCACTATTTTTTTCATGTGAGCCACACTGATAGGACAAAGTCAATAGGAGAGCCACTTTCACCGCAAAGTATGCCGCGTTATTCAGTCTTAAATAGCTTATCTGTTTAAATACAATGTACGATATTGCAATACAATGATTACTCGAGTTGCGGATGACGCATGCTCCCCATCAGTTACCTCTTTTGTCACTGTCACATTGCTTTGTTGCTGTTCATTTTGTGCGCAGGATTGTTTGATAAGAAATCGATCCATTTTTTAGTCCGTGTGTGTACAGTAAACACAAGTTGTTAACTAGCATGAAACACAAACTAGCTTCTGACAGGCCGCCAAAAACTGGCTATCGCGCAGAACGCAGTGAGTCAGTGACGAGTCGAATAATATATATAAATATATATTATTATTTGTAATAGAGCACATTCGTTTTTCTATGCTTCCCTGATTGTTTTTAATGTTATTTAAATGAAAAATAAATTTTAACCACATGATCGTATCATCGTATTATTTACTTCCATGCGAGCCGCATATTAAAGCTTGGCGAGCCGCAGGAGGCTCGCGAGCCGCGCAATGAGTAACACTGATCTATACTAATTTCCACTGACATTCCACAGATTCCTTTACTACAGAATGGTGAGACAGGAACAGAGATGAAAAAGTGACTGAAAGAGAAAATGACCACATTGGTTTTTGGGTTTCCGCTGACCATCCTCAGAAAGAATCATGACAGAAATTCCTTGGTGTGCAAATAGCTCTGAGTAAGACAACAAACACCATATTTCATGGAACCACCATTCAGAATATTTGTAGTGCAGTAAACATTCGCTTTTGTTGTAAACATGATTTCCTTACTATTAAAATACAGCTTTTTAAGATACGTGTCAGAACGTGACAATGAATGTCTGAAAGAACTTGCTGATATTCATGCCACCTGGACATATTGTTAGTTTATCAATGGATGATTTGGGAAGTTCTGAATGTCTAAGCCGGTGGCTTAGTGGTTAGCATGTTCGCCTCACACCTTAAGGGTTGGGGGTTCGATTCCCGCCTCCACCTTGTGTGTGTGGAGTTTGCATGTTCTCCCCGTGCCTCGGGGGTTTCCTCCGGGTACTCCGGTTTCCTCCCCCAGTCCAAAGACATGCATGCTAGGTTGATTGGCATCTCTGGAAAATTGTCCATAGTGTGTGATTGTGTGAGTGAATGAGAGTGTGTGTGTGTGCCCTGTGATGGGTTGGCACTCCGTCCAGGGTGTATCCTGCCTTGATGGCCGATGACACCTGAGATAGGCACAGGCTCCCCGTGACCTGAGGTAGTTCGGATAAGCGGTAGAAAATGAGTGAGTGAGTGAATGTCTAAGCGAAGTTCATTGGATGAGTAGGGAGTAGGGAAGAATTGGATGAATCATGAAGTTCTGAGCTCAGCAGCTGAATTTCAGAACTTTTTGGGCGTTTTGTGAATTTTTGTGTTCATTATGTCGCTTTGTAGAAGCCAACATTCTGTTTTCCTATTTAAGCTTAGACAAAACTTTATCAAGAATAACTCCTCCTAGGGCTTTCGAGCCACATGCACCAAATTCGGATATGTTGTAGACCCTGTTCTGAAGTTTGTTGCTATTACTTTTCTAAGCGATCTAAGTACCGGTACTTCCGGTACCGGGTCTCAAATTGGCCTTTTTTCCCATAGACTCCCATTATAAACTTTGGAGGTTTATAACTCGGCAAGCTCTCGAACTATCTACACCAAACTCGACCAGCTCCTTTAGGGTGATACTCTGAACAAAGGTTTAAACTGGTGTACCGATTGGCCTTTCGGTTGTCCTGCAGCCCCGCCCCCAATATATGCAAAATCAAAAAACTTTTTACAACATGGACATGTGACATATCAAAACACTCAGAACAATGAGGGGAATTTCCTCAGGAATATTCGGATGACATCACATGCTCATCTCCACTTACCTCCAAATGTTTTGGCACCCTAGCTTTCTGTCTACTTGCTTCCAAAAGTAACACTGACCCTTACGTCCTCTCGCCTCCAAAAAGCCAACATCAAAGTTTGTTGCGACGAACTTTACAAATCTAGTTTGATGAGTTGCAGTGTTCTGAGATAATTCATTATTCGTGAAATTCTGTATTAACTGGACAAATAGTTTGAGTCCTAAGTTTGTTGTGTTGATCTGTTCTAAAGCTCTGAGTTTGTTTGATTAAATGCAGAGTCCTAAGTTCTTCGGAGAAGTCACAAAATAACTAACCCTCGCCTGCTAACATGTACACTCGGTTTGACTTGTCACTTATCATATGCATAACATTAGAACCGATAAAGACGGGGTCAGGTTTTGGGGCTTCGGGTGATTGGGGTTGAGATCACTTTCCCTCACCTCTCTGCACTCAGAACCTTGTAAAGCAATCCCCACAGGACCGGGTCATGAATCAGAGTCCTTGTTAAGGACTGCCCTATTAGCCCTGTCTCTGCTTTCACTCACACACTTCCTGTAGGTCAGCAGACTGTTCACACACACACACACACACACACACACAAAATGGGTACTTTTAGTAGCAGTGAGCTGCTTGTACTCACTCTAGAAAAACACTATAAAATGGCATAGAATTAATTTTTGGAAATCTGTCCACTGAAAGCCACTGAAAGATGTCTGAAGTTTACACAGGCAGTAAATTTGGGTTAATAAGACTACACAATTGCAAAAATATTCATTCTCCTATCTAGCTAGCTGACAAGTTCTAGTGCTATCTGGATTTTTGGGTGTTTGATAACGGATCCCTCATTTGTTTCAACTCATTAAGCTGTTAATCATCACCAGTGAATATGAGCGAATGTCCAATTTCTTGAATTTAAATACACAAAATGTAAGTCAGCTTTATATCCTCATTTTTTCACCTCATACATTTCTTCCTATAATTCAGCTACTCGCTCCATCTATTTCGTTCCATCCGTTCTCCTTTTTTTTTTCCCTACACATAAACTGGTGTGACTGAACTGAATTAGTCACTTGTTGTCTATTAACTAGCATTGTGTTTGCTTATCTTCCTGTTACTAATCACATTATCTCAGTAATCAGAGCATATCTGACTGAAAAGGGCCAGTCTGGTTGCTTGAGAAGTCATCTACAGTTCAGATAATCCTTTCTTTAAACACTAATTGGGTTGTTTCACCCAAAGTAAACGGCTTAACAAATGCTAGTTTAATGTTTCAGTGACAACTACGGGTCATAGTTTAAGTTTAAAAGCAATACGGAATCAATGTACACCAACTTAAACACAACTTAGACCTCCAGCTAAAAATCCAATCATGTCTGGACATGACACTCTCCTTATCTTAGGTGTCAACAGCCCAAGTAATGCAACAAAGAGCCCTAACTGTTTCAGTAAAGAGGTGCTAACAATATTCTCCGGCTGACAAGATTCATTTGGACGAGCCCGACGTTTGTTAGCTGTTGCCTATGTACACAGCATGGAAGGCTGATATTCTAGACTTGATGGTCAGATTCCTTTCAGGTCTTTCTAATCAGCAATCTAGCCTATTGATGGGTGCTTCGTTAAGTTGGAATTCAAACCGCTAACATCATCAGCCATGCGTTCCACATTGTCTTACACCTGGCACATGTAAACACGGCCTTGTCTTGTGGGTTTTTTAATCCTTATCTTATCACATTTTTCTGAAGAGGTAAACAAATGCTTCATGAGCCTAAGCTGGATGGCTGGCTGAATTTGAAAAGAGGGAAAGTCCATGGGAAAAAACAACAGATTTTTGCTTTGTTTACATTTTTCTTTGCAATTCACCAGGAACTAATGTCAGGATCCTTGCCCCATGATCCAATACTTGGCCAGTGATTTATCCTCCTTGGAAGCAACTTCTTTAAAAAAAAATAATTTAAGATCGTGACTTTTTATATCCATACTACTCTCACTCATTTTCTACCGCTTATCCGAACTACCTCGGGTCACGGGGAGCCTGTGCCTATCTCAGGCGTCATCGGGCATCAAGGCAGGATACACCCTGGACGGAGTGCCAACCCATCACAGGGCACACACACACACACTCTCATTCACTCACGCAATCACACACTATGGACAATTTTCCAGAGATGCCAATCAACCTACCATGCATGTCTTTGGACCGGGGGAGGAAACCGGAGTACCCAGAGGAAACCCCCGAGACACGGGGAGAACATGCAAACTCCACACACACAAGGTGGAGGTGGGAATCGAACCCCCAACCCTGGAGGTGTGAGGCGAACGTGCTAACCACTAAGCCACCGTGCCCCCTATATCCATACTAATTATTTAAAAAAAAAATCAATCCAATTCTAAAGCAAAACAGGAGCAATATTTAACCCCATATTCCAGTTTCTGGTTTGCAGTCCCATCCTCAACTGCTTACTGATAAGGCCAATACTTACCGCTGATTTCAGATGCCATCTTGCTACATGTTTAGCATTTAGGTTCACATCCCTAGTTTATAAGATCACAGTATTTTTTTTTTTGTAAATTGCGAGCATTTACATGTACGTGACTCAGCAACAAATCTCCTTTTCTGTGCAACTAAGCAGTTTAGGCTTAAGTCCCTTGGAACCCAGCAGTAGCAGTTTGGTGATCCTGGGATTTGAACTCACAACCTTCTGATCAGTAGGTTGTGAGTTCAAATCCCAGGATTTTAAATGAGCATGTCTCACAAAAAAAAAAAAAAAATAGAAAGTGTCTTGGTAAATGGGCTAAGGACAGCCCCAGATGCCAGTTTAGAAGATTAGGCTATAAAACTGCATAAAAATTTTGCTTCAAGGTCCAAAGCCATCTTTAAGAAGATGAAGGAAGAACTGCTTTATTGGTAAGGTTACCATTTGTTGCTGATTAGAGTTACTGTGCCCGCTCACTAAAAGGTTAGTATTTGAGTGGCACAATGCCAATGTGTCTGTCCAACTAACCTGTTCTACTAACTTCAGCCAATAGTACTTGAAAACTACTCCAATGACTTCATCTTTCTCCAAGGGAATATGAAGATCTCACACTGTTGAACCTGCACTTTATAGCATTTACACACTATCATTAACAGTAAAAGTGAAGTCATACTTTGGGAGAGCTGGAGTTTAACACCTACGGGAAATACACTGATGAACTTTAAAAGCACTGTGGCCTTTTACACTTGGCAACTTTGCAATAAAGCGTAGGGTTTCTCAACGTTTTTTTTGAACACTTAAGGGCTCATACCTTCCTATAGGGGCTTTACCTGTTAGGAAAACACTATATGATTCTGTGTTCCCCAGGGCAACCACCAAAAGAAAGCCATTTGGGTTCTAAATTGAACCCTTCCAAGAGCACTGGAAGGACAAGCATTGGTTTACTCAAGAGTGGAATCTACTGCACTCCACTTCAGTCTTCTTCCCACTGCCTTCATGAACTCTCCAAAGTTCACACACTTCCAGGCTTTTATAAACTCCCCTGCTTCCAGTTTGGTGTTAAATGAAGCAATGATATGGCAATAAACAGATTGCTGAAGTCTATAAGACGGCTGTGTTAAACTCTGCCCTCAGGACCAGGTCATAGAGAACAACTTTACTGTTTATTAGTCCCCCACTCGCTGTCTGTAGTGGGTCAATAGAAGATCAGAGTCGTTTGGACATAAACGCCGGTACCCTAGGCCCTCTCTTCCCTGCACGAGTGCAGCACTTACAATGAAAAGAATTTAAGTCATTTGCTCTAAGTAGCGATAATCAGATTTGGGGCTCGTTTCATGTAATGCTTGCTCTGGGTCTGACGATGATCTACAGGCGACCTCATGCTGAACTGGCGATGAGAGTTGTAGAGTTGGGAAATATATTGTGGTACTGAATAGATCATGCTGTTCCTGCTGCTACAGATCAAGCCCAAGATCCATAAACAGTAAGCTTAATCCCAAGCACAGTTTCCCCACTACAGTTTGATGAACTTTCCAAACGATACAATTGGTAAAAAGTAGGGCTGGTAATTTAATGCGTTAATTAGATTAATTAATTATGAGAAAAAATAACGGGTTAATATTTTTAACGCATTTAACGCGCCCCGCCCCTCCCCACACCTGTACCAACGACTACACATCTTGCAATAAGCTGTAGTGGCGAGTTAGTCAAGCATGATGCCAAACGACACAGATCTGCCTGGCTTTCTGAAGGGCAAATTTAAATTCAAAACTCTTTCCAATGGAGCCACTGATAAAACCAAAGTCCTTTGCGTTCTCTGCAATTTGCATACCATCGAAGTAGTTCTAGCATGAAATACCACCTGAACTCAAAACATATTGCGAGCTCTGCAGTTAGCACAACCCCGGATGCTGCAGGCAATCTCCGCCAAACCACGCTAACTGAAAATCGCAGCAAATTAAGTAAGTCGTCCTCAGAAACACTAACTAAATGGATTGCAATGGATTGTAGGCCAGTTAATATTGTGGAAGACAAGGGGTTAATGGATCCTAAGTGATTGGCTTGTGTTAAATAAAAAAACTGCTTTTTGTTATATTGGTTCAATCTTCCTCAAACACAATCATTTTAAATGACATTTTGGGGGAAATTCTCAACTAATATTTGTGCAATTAAATGCGTTTAATTAGCTTAATTAATCGCCACATCATGTAATTAATTAGATTAAAATTTTTAATCGCTTACCAGCCCTAGTAAAAAGTGAAAGTTTAGGTGAGTTGGACCTTCCGTTGGCTCTACTATATCCTAAAATAAAGCCCATTCAGTAGCAACCAATCAAAGTTGCCAGAAGAACACTGGATTTTGGAAAGGCAGAACCGCTAAATCAATATACAGACCTGCACCGAAAGCGAAGAAAAAGCTCTTGTCAGGATGCTCCTCCATCAGAGCTTTGACCCTCTTGCCCATCCGCTCATTGCGCTTGTAGATGAGCTCCTGACGGAAGTAGCTGTCAATCTCCTGAGCTGTGATCTGTTCACTAGGAGGCAGAGTGACGTTGTTGAAGTTGGGCACCTGAAATGGGGGAATGGGGGAGGGGTTCGCGCAATAAATATTTTTTACTGTGATCTCACCTTCTACTTTTTTTCGTCAGGTGTTCATGTGCTGATGGTTTGTAGTGGATGCTACATGTGTGTACCTGTGAAGTGTCGTGGTTGAATATGATGGAGTTGAGATCACCACAGTTGTAGTGCTTAATGAGATCCTCAGTGGTGTAGGGGACCTGCAGACTCCCGGCCCGGAGACTCTCCTGCTGAAGCAGCGTCTGATTCAGGGCAAAGATCACCTACAACAGACGTGAAGCGTTAATAAACGAATAGAATGAATTACAGAGAACAATCTATTTGTAACATGTAGGTAGGTGGTAGCTTAGTGGTTATGGTGTAGGACTACTGATCAGAAGGTCGTGTGCTCAAATCCCAGCCAGGTCCACCCACTGTTGGGCCCCTGAGCAAGGCCCTTAACACTCAATTGCTCAGTTGCGTCAATTGAAATATAAAATTTAAGTCAATCTGTATAAGGGTGTTAGATAAATGCCGTAAATGTAAAAATCTGCAGCACTTCACACTCAAATCGTAATTGTCCATGAGCCATCCATTACAGGTTATGATAAACGTACGTAGCGTATTTGCTACTTCTATGCTAAAAAAGCAAACAACGTTTTCTTATTTTTGTTGAGCTACAATAGAAACAACGTTTTAATTTTGATTTTAATGGCATCACCACTTAGCACTGCAGCTCGACATTTGGCACATGGTTACCTAGTGATAGATGATAAAGTAAAATAGATTATAAATGCATAGATTATCAGCTGTCTCTATAGCAACAGGTGTTTAATCAATCAAACACCGGAGACCAAAACAGAAGATTTTATTGTAAAATGGCATGTCTAAGGTACGTCACCTTTTTCTGTTCTGCACTTTTAAAGCTCAAGGATCTGAGTCAGGAAAATTTGGTTCTGATGCCAGAACCAAGAACCCAGATACACCATTGCCCCTTTTTCCACCGAGGCAGTTTGAGTGCTGGTTTGGAGCCTAATTTAGAACCAGTTCTTTCTTTTTCGACAGCCAAAGCACCGGCTCTGAACCAGGAAAAGTGGTTCTTAAGTAGCACCAAAATGTTGCTGGTCTAGACTTAAGAACCGCTTGCGTCAGGGGCTGTGGGCGGAGCTACTGTTCGATAATGTACCTTAAGTATACTAATGTTTAATACACTTTTACTTTACCGCAATATGATACATTATCAGCACACATGATAGTAAGTAGCTACATGCTAAGGCTAACTTTTTTCTGTGTTAATGATAAAATAACGTTATGTACTTTCTCGATAACAACCTCCGTTTATACAGATTACATGGAGCTGCACGTACACGTTGGATTCGCCGCGTTTGGGTGTTAATGTAGGTTCACAAAGCCATGAGCATTAACAGTAAAGCAACATCCGCCATTGTTGATGTGTTTGTGTTTGCCGCTGCTGCGCTAACGTTGCTGTGTAACGTGACACGTATACAGTGACGTCAGACTCGGCTCTGTGATGGCGCTCTAGCCGGTGGAAAGTCAAACCGGTTCTTAGAAGGTTCGCCAGTGGAACCAACTTTGAACCAGCACCAGTGCAAGCTCTGAACCAGCACCCGGTTCTTTTTGGTGGAAAAGGGGTATAAGAGCTTGGAAGTTACTTTCATGATGGACATTTTTAGATGTGAACTACAAAGTCATTTTAAAATTTGTTGTTGAAAAATTATATATTAGTATTCAGGGAAATACTTGGGCGTAATCCCAAATTGAAGAGAATCTCATTCACCTAAATCTTGATGAAGATAAAGCGGCCACTGAAACTAAAAAAATGAATATAAAGTACACATCTCTTAACTTGTGTTTAACAGTCACCTAATATGGTGTCCATGTGTTGCATATGACGTGATGATACAATGTGTTTTCAATTCTAGAAGCACAACTTGTAAAATCCTAGTTATTTTTACGCTGTTCATTAGTTAATCCTCACGTCGGATTATGTAACGCTCAAGCATTTGCAGATTGTTGTTGTCATGTTGACTGCAGTAAAATGAGATGGAATCGAAAGTCACGATCACAGCAAAAGTAACGAGTTTTCACTTTACGCCTTTCATATTTATTCTAAGGAATGACCTAAGATTTCAACAGTATTCATTTCTCGCACTTCTTTTCTCAATCCAAGCTTAGCTTAGAAACAAAAGCCCCCCCCCATCTCTCTCTCTCTCTCTCTCTCTCTCTCTCTCCAAAAAACAAAGTGCTAACATCAGGGAGTCTTCTCTGAGATCAAAGGCAGCGTGCTGCTTTTCTTTCAATTAGTTCTACTTCTCTTCTTTTTGTTGGTCCTGTTTCAGGAGCTCGCTCTTGTCTCACCATGAAATTCTCCTGTGTTTACCCACTGGCCCAGCAATGTGCCCACAGCCCCTGATTACACACACACACACACACACACACACACACAAACTCTCTTTAGATCATTCTCAATAGCCCTCCCTTCAACAAAATAACAAGTTTATTTGTTTCTCAACAGGGAAAAATCAATCACGCCGCTGGCTGCCCCCCCGAACAACGCCGCACTGTGGCGCTTTCAGCTTTAGCATGAATTTAAGAGAGTTCCCTTTACTCTCTCTCTCTCTCGCACACATACACACACACACACACACACACTTGTTGCTTCTCTCACACACTCTAGTGCGGAAGGACTCTTTTCATGTTGTGTGATGACACTCTCTGGCCCTGGCAGCCATTGTTTCAGGGTCTCGTCCAGGCCAGAGGGCGGCAGATGCCTTCTCATCCGGGACAAAGAGCCAGCTCTCCCCCTCCAGTCGTCCTCTCCTCTCTCGTCACTTTCATCCCTCGCTCATCAAAGCGTCCTGCTCTGCATTTGAAAGAGGGCCGGCTTTATGCCACTCAGATTAGCCTATCGCCACCCCGCCGTCCACAAAAAAACTTTTCCCATCTGCTTCGGGGCCGAGCCCCTTTCAGCATCTTAAATCACGGGTGGGGAAGAGGAGGAGGGAGGGGTGCTCTCTTAGAGAATGAAGGAGTGAAAGAAACGAAGAGTGTGTGGGGGAGAGTGGGAGTGGGATAGAAAAGAGAGAGAGAGAGAGAGAGAGAGAGAGAGAGAGGCAGAGAGAGAGAGAGAGAGAGAGAGAGAGACAGAGAGAGAGAGAGAGGAGAAGAAGAAGAGGTTCTGAAGAGAGTGAATTACATTTCTTCCTGTGATCTGCCTCTATGGGTTCATTTATACACACACGCACACACACACACACACACACAGACACACACACAAATACACACATGTATAAATACCTATGGCACAATATATCAAAGAATGGTGGCTGTATAAAAGTCAATAATTCTTTGTAATGGAAATCGCTACTTCTCCAGGGCAATAGAAAGCAAACAAGAAAGTAAGTAAGTAAGCAAATATAACTTCACCTTACATTCCCCCAAGCACCCCGAAGACAAAAAACAATATAGGAATTTACAAAATCTAAAAACATTTAACACAGTAAGAAAATATCTTCAGGCAGAATTGATATTATTTTTCTATACGGATTTTACTTTGAAGCACAATGCCGAGACACACCAAGCCTAGATCGAAGGTCTGGTTAGAGAACTGTGAAATGTTGTACTTGATTGTGTCACAAAATAAACATCAACACCGAACTCATTTCTGCTCATTGTTTACCTCCATGTCAAGGGGACATTAGTCTGTATTAGACTGACATGAATGTTTTCTGTGAAAAAAAGCTAAAGCGCTTTTAAAAGCGGGTGTGTGTGTGTGTGTGTGTGTGTGTGTGTGTGTGTGTGTGTGTGTGTGTGTGTGTGTGTGTGTGTGTGTGTGTGTGTGTGTGTGTGTGTGTGTGTGTGTGTGTGTGTGTGTGTGTGTGTGTGTGTGTGTGTGTGTGTGTGACGGTGGCTTAGTGGTTAGCACGTTCGCCTCACACCTCCAGGGTTGGGGGTTCGATTCCCGCCTCCACCTTGTGTGTATGGAGTTTGCATGTTCTCCCCGTGCCTCGGGGGTTTCCTCCGGGTACTCCGGTTTCCTCCCCCGGTCCAAAGACATGCATGGTAGGTTGATTGGCATCTCTGGAAAATTGTCCGTAGTGTGTGATTGCGTGCGTGAATGAGTGTGTGTGTGTTCGCCCTGTGATGGGTTGGCACTCCGTCCAGGGTGTATCCTGCCTTGATGCCCGATGACGCCTGAGATAGGCACAGGCTCCCCGTGACCCGAGGTAGTTCGGATAAGCGGTAGAAAATGAGTGAATGAATGAACCAAGCAGGAACGAGTGATGGTCACTTTCATCTCTTCACTCATCTGGTGTAAGATGAGGGAGTCAGTGCACATGCACTAGAATTACTTACCGAGGGAAAGCTAGTGGAGCAGGTCGACCTGTCAGCGTGTTAAGTTTCCAGCATGGCAGTATGGCAGGCTGCCTAATTCGTCTTTATTGTTTTTTTTTTTTTTTACTTATTTATCTCCAGGTTGACATGCACCACATAGTGTAGTGACTCCCAGAAGCAGGCAATTCAAAATACTTGGCCAAGCACCAAGACCAAATGAAGGCTTCCATCTCTATCGCGGTTAAGTCAAGGCACGGACGAAAAGGTATAGATGTTATCTGGGAAACTAAAGACTTTATGCTTTGAGTGAATACAAGACCACTTTAATGGACTCGCAATCCTTTTTAGATACAGGGACGGCTCGAGTGCAAGTCGCCTTAATGGAAGAGGTTCACGGTGTGCTTTTTGCTCAGGGTCACACTTTCCCTTTCACGTTTATTTTGCTCATGCTCCCTCTAGCCGTCCTTGGTTCTGACAAGACAACCTACACACAGGCATCAGATCTGAGATCAGATCATTGTTACAGAGAAACCACGACCAAATTCACTCTACTACCTCCTAATACGATGTCGTCTCCGCTGATGGACAGCGTCACACTTCCGTGCTAATGGACTTACCTAAATGGGTTTAACCTCTCTCTCTCTCACACACACACACACACACACACACACACACACATCACATCACATCACATCAACCATTACACCACTACGGAGTGCAAACAAGCAAAGGAAAGACTCAGTGACATCATCCATGTAAGGATTTCCCCCAATGCCCACCACCAGATTTTTGTGGTCACCCCAAGATCACAAAAAGGATCATAATGGAATATAATGTCATGAAGATTTTTTTTGTTCGCAGTAAACACAGTGTTAGCATTGGGGTAAAGTTTTAAGCGGACATGCTGTGCTCAGGATTTGCAGCCTGTTTGCTCAGGAGAATAATGGGAAAGTATGGAAGAGGTCTAATTTAAACCAGACCCATGTGGATAGGAAGGGAGGATAAAAGAAAAGAACTCGAGAACAAATAAGTGAGAAAGAAAGAGAGAGAGTGAGTGAGAAAAAGAAAACCGGTCTGCTGTTAATGGCTTTGGTTATTTATTAGGCGTATTATGTGATAGTACAGGTTAAAGATTAACTTGGGGGGAAAGAAGTGTTTTATAGGCTGGGAGTTTGCTGGAGGGCTATTGGGTAGAAGTTAATACTACTCCTCAAGCGTAATTTCTTTTTACAGTAGTGACTTTTTGCAACACTCACACTCACTCACTCACTTTCTACCGCATCTCCGAACTACCTCGGGTCACGGGGAGCCTGTGCCTATCTCAGGCGTCATCAGGCATCAAGGCAGGATACACCCTGGACGGAGTGCCAACCCATCGCAGGGCACACACACACTCTCATTCACTCACACAATCACACACTACAGACAATTTTCCAGAGATGCCAATCAACCTACCATGCATGTCTTTGGACCGGGGGAGGAAACCGGAGTACCCGGAGGAAACCCCCGAGGCACGGAGAACATGCAAACTCCACACACACAAGGCGGAGGCGGGAATCGAACCCCCAACCCTGGAGGTGTGAGGCGAACGTGCTAACCACTAAGCCACCGTGCCCCCAGCTTTTTGCAACATCTTGGCACAATTGCTAGTTTTACAAATGATCTTTGACGCAGTTATGACCATAAGTGGGAAATCTGGAGCTGGTCGTCATTCTTTCCTGGACTAGCCATGGTGTCTCATGGCTGTGTCTCCATCCACTGATGTACAACTTCACACTCCCTTGCTAATGATCTTGCCTGATGGCGTTAACCTTTTTCTCATGACTTTGGTACATTAGTTACACGTTACGTATTAGCTTTGATGAAGTTATGAACAAAAATCCGGTGATCTGCAGATGGTCATCCGTTTTTCTAAGAACTTTACTACTGTTTTCGTTTTCTGTAAGAATGCTGCTTGAAAACCAGCTCTCATAGTCATCCAAGGTCACCCTAGAAGCCAAAATCCACAATCCCACACAAGCAGCTGAAAGAGCGCTGAGAAACCAACATGTTAACCATTCTTGTGTCCAAATGGGAAGATTTACACAGATGGATGACCATGCCAGTAGTCCTGGAAGTGATCGCCGGTGTTAAGGGAACTTTCTCAGATACATCTCAGTTTATTCCTTTGGCAGACGTTTTTACTCAAAGCGAGTTAGAATCTAATCCAAGTGTAGAGCTTGGATTAGCAGTTGAAGGTTTTAGGTCTTGCTCAAGAGCCCAATCGTGGTTCTTTTGGCAGTCTAGAGTACTTTCCAGACAGCTTAACTCTTTCAGAAAACACATGTCAGCAGAAAACCAGACTAAAGTTCTGCTTGCCAGTCAGAAGATGAACACGACCGGACTGAACAAGAGTCATAAACGTCGAAATACACCAACAATGTTGATGCTGGATAAAACCTGAGCCATATATTCAAATCAAACCAGTTTTATCTGTCCAGACTTTACAATGGTGAAGAAAAACTCCTTGGGATGATATGATAAAGAAAACTTTGAAAAGAACCAGACTCAAAAGGGAACTAATCCTCTTCTGGGTGATACCAGATAGTATGATTATAAATCATTACTCTATATACTTATTGTATAATAAAAAGTCAAACAGTAGAAAGTGTGTTTGGATGATGTACAGTCTGAACTTCAGGGTCTTTATTAGTACAGCAGCAGCTATTAGGTACATCCAGGTGCTGAGACGATCCACAGAAGACGGGTTAAGATTTTGAGGAAGGGTAGATTTTTAGGTTATCCACTTGGAAGCATTGCTGACTATAAGCAGAAGGTGTCAACTATATAGAAAACACTACACACTAAAGTGGACTACACATCAGGCGGCAGCAGCAAGAATGAACCATCAGATACTTTTCTTTTCTACAAATTTACATCAGTTAGATCAGTGGTCCCCAACCTTTTTATCGCCGCGGACCGGTCAACGTTTGATCATTTTACCGCGGCCCGCTGGGGGGTGGGGGGTTGCGTGGGGGGCCGTGTTGATTGTTTATATTTTAGGTTGTTTTGATTTAATAATTTTAATATAATTGAAATTAAACAGGGGGCACGGTGGATTAGTGGTTAGCACGTTCGCCTCACACCTCCAGGGTTGGGGGTTCGATTCCCACCTCCACCTTGTGTGTGTGGAGTTTGCATGTTCTCCCCGTGCCTCGGGGGTTTCCTCCGGGTACTCCGGTTTCCTCCCCCGGTCCAAAGACATGCATGGTAGGTTGATTGGCATCTCTGGAAAATTGTCCGTAGTGTGTGATTGCGTGAGTGAATGAGTGTGTGTGTGTGTGCCCTGTGATGGGTTGGCACTCCGTCCAGGGTGTATCCTGCCTTGATGCCCGATGACGCCTGAGATAGGCCCATGCTCCCCGTGACCCGAGGTAGTTCGGATAAGCGGTAGAAAATGAGTGAGTGAGTGAAATTAAACATCCCTTCAAAATAAAATACAGTTACACCAAAAAATGAATATAAAGTGATTTAACATTTTAACTCACTACAACGCTAAATCAATGAGAACCCTGAGCTTGTTTCTTTGCAACGAGACGGTTCCATCTGGGGTAATAGGAGACAATGACACCCGAAGTGTGTTGCTTATGTCCAGTTTATTCTGTTGTTTTGTTTTGGTTGCCGTCACTGCAGAAAACCCCGCTTCACACAGATAGTATGTCGGAAATGGCAATAGGGATTTAAGTGCTGTGGTGACAATCTCAGTGTATTCCGCCATGACTTTAATCCAGAACACCGGCAGAGTTTCTAACTTTCTAATGACGTCTGTTTCGTACTCGTTTTTGCTAATTTGTGGGTTAAATTTGAGCAAACACAATATACACGTACACCAAGCACTGTTAAACATGAGAAAGTACCAGTGAACAGAGAGAAGAGCGATACACACCTTCTCTCCACCAAAGCTACAACGCCACTGCCGCTTGCAGCCGCTCAGCTGCAGACGTCACTTAAAACCGGCTCGATATCACGATATTTTGCGCATGTGCGGTATTGGTGCGGCTTTAGGTGACGTCTCTCAGCTCCGTTGACGTCTCTCAGTTAAACTCTCGTCCATGGAAAGTCGCACAAACCCGAGAGAAATACACCACAGT
This sequence comes from Tachysurus vachellii, assembly GCF_030014155.1. Taxonomy (NCBI): domain Eukaryota; kingdom Metazoa; phylum Chordata; class Actinopteri; order Siluriformes; family Bagridae; genus Tachysurus; species Tachysurus vachellii. The sequence goes on from NC_083485.1 coordinate 13,820,965, forward strand.
AAATAAAATGGAAATAATTTAATGTTCCTTGGGCGGCCCGGTACCATTTGGTCCACGGGGGTTGGGGACCACTGAGTTAGATGACTTGAGGAAACAACTTCACAGGAACCGGACGCAGAACCTAGATCGACTAAAGTCGAATGCTGGATTCTGTCCGATCTAGAAGAACGAACTGCTGAAATACTAGCTTGAAAGAAGGCTTTTGATATATAACTGTGATTACATGTTAAAAGAGCTGCAGACCGAGCAAGCACTGAAAGCATTCGATCGTTTCATGGAGTGCACAGAGCGCTCAGTCTTTCAACAGCAGTTTCTCTTCTGGGCCTGAAAAGACAGACCTGTCATCGCTGTGTGTCTGAGGGAGCCTGGCTTATACACACACACACACACACACACATACACACACACTAGTGTAGGTCAGACAGGGTGTGTGAGTTTGCTATCTTAGTGGAGTGTGAGCTTTGATCCTCCAGGCACTCTGCAGGTCCTGCCTCCGCGAGCTGACCCGTGCATTCCACGGGAAAACGCTGATGGCACCAAGATGCCTGGATTACTAGAGTGTGTACACACACACACACACACACACACACACTCACTTACCAGTCATTATTATACTCCAGCAACCTTTTTCTTAGAAATCAAGGCACAAAGGCAGAAACTGAACAGCACAATTTAGGTTTATAATTAAGACAATATTATCAGTATCATAATAAAATAAAGTGAGAGTTAACGACTCTCACACTCACACACAAGGTCTATATGGTTTTGATATGAAACTATGCGGGTCTACAGAATATCTGAACACGAGACAGAAAAAAATCTTTGTGTAAAGTTTGTGTAAACCAGGAATGAAGGATTAGCTGGGTTAGCAATACAGCACATTCTCTCTCCCAGTCGTTATCATTATTAAAACACACACACAAACATAAACATTTCAACTACATTTGTTCGCCAGATTCAATCTTACTGATGTCTCGGTGGCTTGTCTGTTTCTATGGCAACAAACACAATATCCGTTCTAGGCATGAGAGAGCGAACACAACAGATTTCCATACTTCTTTTTGCCTGGAAATCCCAGAAGAAGGAGTGGTTTTTGTGCCTGTCAGTTATGGAAGGAAGACACTGTCTTTGAGCTCTGAGCATTGAAGGAATTGTAGCCTTTTTGTTTATCACTCATTGTGTAAAGCATGTGCTTTGTGCCTGTTTTGATGCCTGTCAGTCCTAATAGGAGGTGTGGCCTTGATGCCTGTAAATTCTAGTCAGAGGTGTGGCCTTTGTGCCCCTCAGTCCGAATAAGAGGTGTTGCCTTAATGAAAGTGAAAGTGACGTGACATACGGCTAAGTACGGTGACCCATACTCAGAATTCGTTCTCTGCATTTAACCCATCCAAAGTGCACACACACAGCAGTGAACACACACACCATGAACACACACACAGCAGTGAACACACACCCGGAGCAGTGGGCAGCCATTTATGCTGCAGTGCCCGGGGAGCAGTTGGGGGAGATTCGGTGCCTTGCTCAAGGGCACCTCAGTCGTGGCCGGCCCGAGACTCAAACCCACAACCTTCGGGTTACGAGTCAGACTCTCTAACCATTATGCCGGTAGGCCCTATTAAGAGGTGTGGTCTTGCTGCCTTGTTAGTCCTAAGAGAAGGTGTAGCCGTAATGTCGGTCAGTCCTAACAAGAGATGTGGGCTTGATACCTGTTGGCCCTAATAGGAGGCGTGGCCTTGATGCCGGTCAGTCCTAAAAGGAGGTGTGGCCTTGATGCCAGTCAGTCCTAAAAGGAGGTGTGGCCTTGATGCCAGTCAGTCCTAAAAGGAGGTGTGGCCTTGATGCTTATCAGTCCTAAGAGGAGGTGTGGCCTTGATGTCTGTCAGTGCTAACAGAAGTCTTAATGCCAGTAGGCCCTAGTAAGACATGTGGCCTTGATGCCTGTTAATCTCAGTCATGACCTTTCTATAAAAAACACTGTATAGTTTCAGGTCAAATCAAAACAATGAATTAAATTGGATCGAATCAGATGAATCAGATGTGTCACAAATCAAGACTCACAACAAATCATCTTGTAGGGGAAAGACACAAGCTTGTAGCAATGAACATGTTTGTGCATCTCAGGCCTATCAGCAGAAAGTAAATACTAGAAAACTGTCATCCTACTGTATCATACTAGAAAACAGATCGAATTTAGTCAGGAAGTGAGATCATTACAGGAGGTATTATTCATCTCATTAGAAGTTGATTGTCTGTAATCTGACCTCACCATCTGGTATTGTCTGACATCAGGTGTCTGTGTGTCCATCAAACGAGCTGCACAGAAACCACAGCATTGTTTGACATGCTCTTCAGTGCAGTAGAAACCATGTGAGTTAACGGCATGGCGTATTATTTTAAATGAGAAGTGTTGTATTATGTTAAGTGAGTACAAACTGCGGCTTTCAGTCTGCCATCGCCACTTATCAACCTGAACCTCAACACGTTCCCACTCACTGCATCCATACACACTACACACACACACACACTCGTACACACAAAACCACCTTTCTGTTACATCTCCCTCATACTTTAAAGGTCCTCGCTTTCCTTCGTGCTCGGCCACAGACAAATATTTAGCCTGTCAGGGGGAATCAGTATCAAATACAAAAGCATGGCAGCCGAACCCAGCCCACATCGCTCAATCATGCAGCATGCCAGACCCACAGGATTGTGGGAAAGCAGTGTAAAGGTGTTGGTCATTGACAAACCCTCTAGTGTTTTATTCCCTCAACCTAAAGTTTGTCCAGACTGAACACAGAAACCGGCTTTGAAATATAACTCAGAAATATAAGAATGAAGCACTCAGACGTGTGGTAGTCCACAAAATCACCATAGAGCAGCATTTACAAAACAAACCGAACACGAGGCAAAGGGAAAAACATTAGCATTACTTCAGCACGGCGAGATATTTGCCTGGCTATCTAAATTAACTTAAAGCGGCTAAACTGTTAAGTTACATTGGTATTGTTTTTTTTCGGGCTAGTTTGCTAAACATATCTGTGTTTATTGTTAAGAAATTGACCAAATGAATAACAAACAAAAGTTGACATATTAAGGGAGTTTTTCCTGTGCGTTAAAATGTGCTTTAAAGTTTTATCCGAAACTAAACTAGCCACTCAACGTGGCTAATCCTAGCTAGCTTCTGAAATTTGAAAGTATTTGTTGATGAGAGCGGTGCTTTTTTCAATACAAAAAGTACACTGCCAATGAGCTCAAAGTGGTTTATCTTAGCTAGCTCATATTACATAACACAAAGCTAGCACTGAGGATTGTTTGCTAGCCAGAATGTCACTACACATCCCAAACCTTATGCTAAATACAATTCGCATAAAACAAATGATAACAATTTACAAGCTAGCTCAAAAGGTCTTCCAAGATTTGTCAACTGTTTGCAATTCTCACAAACCAAATACACCATGTCCACAGCTAGATTAAAATGGCTAATCTGACCTAGCTATTACGTTGTTAATATCATATAAAGTTAAAATTCCTGTGACAGTTTGCTAGCCTGTAATTCATGCTGCCAACTACTTTGAGAAAGCTCGTTTTGTTCTGTTTCTGCGTTCTGCATATCCGAGTGCCTATCCGAGTGCCGAGTGCCATAGCCTTCGTTCTGTCTGGTTCTACCTCAATGTTGTGTTTTTTTTATCTTCTGTTTGCTCTGTAAACACAAAGGTCATGCAAACAAGATTAGCTGCTACGCCGCAGTCGTAAGCAATTGAATTCTTCAACGATGTACAACCCGAACGTCAACCCTTTGGACCGAGCTACTGTGGCTTTCTTGTTTGTAGTGTGTACATCCTGCGATAAAAATACACATGTACGGAGAAGCTTGGATAAGAATTCGCTGTGTGTGTAGTGGAAAAAAAAACTACAACAACAAATAACCCAGTCCCCCAGCCACCCCCACATACACACACATACACCATCCTATCGGATGCAGAAGCGCATGCGGTGTAAAATGATCATCCCTCAGTGGTTTCTTAACCAACTACAAAACTAATGTAGACATCGCAGATCTGCCTGCCTAGCAAACCACTAACGCCAGTCAACAGCACATAAATACAGAGAGAGAGAGAGAGAGAGAGAGAGAGAGAGAGAGAGAGAGAGAGAGAGAGAGAGAGAAGATATACCCAGAGCTTAGCTAGCCACTGGATTTTGGTCTTCCTTTAAAACACACTTGAAACAGTTGCAGTATAAATCCACAGGAACCAAGGGAGCTTGGCACGCGCTGGCACTCTATGGAAATGTATTTAAAAAGCAGCTTGCACGAGCTTAAATCAAACAAACGGCAAGAGTCATGAAAACGTGTGGCACGAATAAGGAAAAGACAGATGTGCTAAAGGTAGCAGCAGCTCGAGTGAGAAACGAGAGAGAGACAGAGAGAGAGAGAAAGAGGGAGAGGAGAGAAAACAGAGGGCTTCTTGTCGCTCAGCTTTTTACGAGGTTGGCACATGGAGGTGGACAAAAAAAAATCCCCCATCCCCAAAGACAAACACACTCCGGGTGTAAATGACCCCGAAAAACACCCGCCGTTTCATCTGGGCGTGTGGAATTTTCTCCAAGCCAGGACAAAAAGTAAACAATACAGGGAGGGGAGTGAAAAAAAAAGGAGCGGGGGCTCTGAAGGGGGTGGGGGAACTCAAACAGACACACACACACACACACACACACACACACACACACACACACACACACACACAGTCAGTTAGAACTCAGGCCAGACAGGGAGAACTGGTGGAAACCCACAACCTCTCGTCTGATTCACTTTACATGTGTTTAAGTGGTGAGGGAACGAAGCACCGAGACTTCAAACAGCACTGAGTGGCAGCGTGAAACGGGCTCCGACGGGGCTGTTTTTAAAAGGGACTCCAACACGCATGCATGAGCTTTCGGCCCCGTAGAAGAGGCCATTGTGTAACGGGACCTGAGAAGGAAGAATGCACAAACTTTGACTCGTCGCTTATGGTTATCTATGTAAATAGGTCAAATTTTTTATTAAAACGATTTAATCTTATGTCCGATGAGCTCATGTCTAGCGCCTATAACGACGTAATAGTTTCTGATGAAAAACAGAAAAACATAATTCAATTTCAATAATAAATGTAGCTACAGGATCATCGTCACAATAAGGAGAAACTTTTCACAGTAAAATCTTTCACTCTTTCAATTGTTGAATTTTGATTTCAGGATTTTATTGTGCCATAGTTTTATTTGAATAACTATTCCTATTTTATAGCAGGACAGAAAATATATATTTTCCTATATACATTATTATACATTAACACGACTGAGTATCAAATAAAGTATTTGTTTTGTTTTATCAGTAATATTAATTTGTTTCATTCGTATTAAATACATATGGAAAAGTGTGTGTGTGTGTGTATGTGTGTGTGTGTGTATGTGTGTTATGTTTGTGTCTGTCAGGAAGTCTGTCAGGGCAGCAATAAGTGGCTCAACAACTAGAAGTGTGAATTCACCATCTGTTTTTGCTACATGCTAGCCATGAAACTCTCTCTCTCTCTCTCTCTCTCTCTCTCTCTCTCTCTCCCTGTCGTCCGAGCTGTGTTCCCACTGAGTATTTCTCTCCTTGTCCTATTAATCACGTCAAGTGAGTCAGCTGGCCAGGAGTCAGCAAGCTCTCTCTCTCTCTCTCTCTCTCTCTCTCTCTCTCTCTCTCTCTCTCCGTCTATAAGAAGCAGCTGAAGGCATGCTAGTGTACACCAGCCTCATAGGAAGCTCCCTATAATCTAAACAAGTGCACTTAACAAAGACATACCTATATAGATCGGAATAATCCAGATAAACGCTAAAGAAAGGTCATCCACATCAAATACAACACAAGGCCAATTGGATAGTTTATGCTTAATTTTAAGAAAGACCGACTTTACTCAACGTTGCCTGAGTTATACAGCTAGCGATATAGCTAGTAGTAGATGTTTATAACTACCGATAAGCATCTTACCATATTGTTTTGCTCAATAAAATAATCACACAAAAGGTTCAAACAGTTTCACATAACAAAAACATCACCACTGAATGCTGTATAGCTGAATACTGTAGTGGCAGCCATTTTGAAACTGAAATCATTTGTTTGAACTGAAATCATCAAAGTTTGGCCATTCAGTGTTTGTGTTATGCATCATGTAGGAGGTTATTAGCACTAATCAGCATTTAGTTTATGTTAACTGACAATTAGAACGATAATTCAGTCAGCTCAAGTCTTCTCCATATGTTGTCATTTCGAATATCACTGGACTGCATGCTTTAGCATTAATTAGCATGTTGTCATGATCCCTGCAGCTCAAACCAAATGAAATAATCTCAAATGTTAATAAGTGGCACTGTATATGTATGTAGAATAAAAATATTTAGAAAAACTACACCATTGTAAACAGGCTAAGCAAAAACCACTTGATCTTGCATGTTTGTTGCACAAGATTGTATCAGAGCTACGAGGCTCATGTAGGCTAGCGCTAATTACCATGTTTTGCATGCTAACTTTATTGGTGGCCATTTTGAATTTGAAATCACTTTAGAAACATCATCACAGCTGGAGAGCTACAAGACTCATAAAGCTAAGTAAAGAGTGAGTTAGCACTAATTAGCATCACGTTAACTGAGTGCTAAAACAATTAGCATAAACAACACCACTTGAACAACAGTCACCGTTATAAGTGGCATGGTTTTTATAGAGTAGATTCAAAATGCTAAAAATATTATATAGTAATATATTGTATGTTATAGTATTGAACAGTAGCTCTATTATTTTTTATTTTTAAAGCATAATATAGTAATGGTATTATATATTGAAGTCCTAAAAAAAAAAACCCTGTAATTTTGTGAAATATTTCAGAAAGGAATTGTATAATAACGCACATGTAATTTTCAGTAAGTGTGTGATAACTAAAGTGCTCTTTAGCATCCTTTGTTAGCTTTTTCTGTTAGTTAATGGTAATATGTGAGAGCAGTAGTCCGAAACCAGTCGAAAGAATTGGGGTCCAAATGAATTTACATATGTTTACAACATATTTTGTGAAAATTTCTGTCAGATGAATCAAAACGTAATTATTCAGAAGTTTAAGAAGCATCAACTTTTAAGACCAAATTTAACCTCACAGTTTCACCTGTGTTCCAGAAAACTTCTGACTAAAGTGCATCTAAAAGCCAAAGGCAACAGGTACAAATCCCAGCACACTGCGTTGTTAACGCTCACAGGGCACTAATGCATTAGCACGTTAAAGACCGGTGTGTGTCTGCCAATGAGAGGACAATAGAGGCACAGCTCACACACTTGGTAATTGGGCAGAGTCATTATGGGTCGACACAAATGAGTCTCTCAGCAGTTGTTTCACTGCAGGGGAAGAACAATGGGGCAGGATGATGCATTTTATAAAGCTCTCACTGCTCCTGGAACAGCACTATATATCTATATAACACGGTATATACAGCACGAAATGAGGAATTAATACAGTGAGCTCAGAGTCACACATTGTTCTGATTGCGTTTATTTCATCTGTAGGTGTGATTACTGACACGTCCAGACTACCGGATTGTCAAATACTGTACAGATGATATTAGTGTCAGAATTTGTTAGATTCTTTTTTCCCTCAGAAATCAAACTTTCATATAAAAAACAAAAAAACAATATGATCTTCAACATATGTTTTTCTTCCTCATGAAGTGGATCAACAGACATAAAAAATAAATATGTAGTGATCTTATTAAATTAAGTGGTTAAACTGCAGCACCTGGAAAATTGTTCTCGTTTTTTCCCCTCCTTTTACCATCACAATCTTGCTTTTAAAAAATAAATAAATGAATAAATAAATAAATAAAAAGCACATAGTGACCCATAAGAGCAGTACATCAGGTACTAACACTAATCTTTAATCTGTTGTTCTTGATACTATCTACACGGTAATAGCTGATATGCATCTGGGTCGTTCGTTAATTTTAGCTCTAAAATGAATATCAAACAATCAGCAAATGTGAACTATGAGAGTTTGTTTGTAATATAAAGCCAAAAACACTAAAAGTCCACGATCACAGCGTACGTAGCTCCATAAGGCTACCACCGCATTACATAAGCCTCTATTAAAAACAATACACGTTTACAGCTAAACACTTTCACGCAGGTGTTACGGTGGAAACAGACGTGACAAAAAAACAGTCTCGTCGACGCCCAGCCACTCGCACACACAAAGTGTTTTGTTCGACTTGCAAGCACTCATGGAAAACGACGGCGTTGCCAGCCATTCCGAAATAAAGTATAAAACGAGCGAGTCTGCTTTAATGGAAACGTTCCATTTAACGCTCGGACAAGAAAAGGTCACGACTCCACACTAGCGTAAATAACACAGCAAGTTATTTATGTAACGCATATTAGGCATTTGAGAAAGGCTATGAGTTCATAATATCTTTAATTACATCTGCGTCTGGCCTGGATGATGTTGTTTAGTCCTGCTTCATTTGATCGCGTCGACTTTAATCTAGGTTTTTATCACAGTCTTGATCTCGGTTAGCTATCGGCAAGACCGAGGCTTTGATACGAGTCTCTGGGTTGTTGTTGAACGTTTAATTCTGCACCTCATTGATTAATTGTGTTTACGTATGGAACCGAAATGGAAAATAGAATTTATGTCTATTGCTACTGACTATATTTAGTCCATGAATAAGTGTGAAATTTACTCAGAGAACATTACTTCTTAAAATATACTTGCCGCTTAAAATCTCACCCTTGAAGTGGAGGATTTTTCTTTAGTTACTTTTTCTCTCTTTCTGAGTTTGGATGCTGATCAGATTAAGGATTAAGGGCGGTCGCTGGAGGACAGCTGGCCGAGGATGCACGTAGACACTCCTGGCTCTGATAACCTGCTGTGAGAGACAGGAACGTCTCCTCTACGCTGCGAATGCTAGCTCAGCTGCACAGAGAGCGAAAGGATCTCGCATAGCAGGCTTCCTTTAATCTCACTCAGACATCTGTAAATAGAGACAGACGTCTCGTTTCATAACTTCATCTGGAGCCGTTGCCGAAAACGCAACAAGAGCCCCGGAGCAGAGACGTGTGCCGGCGACTGTGCAGCTTGGCACACTGGGTCACTGGTTTAAATCTCAGATACGGCACAAGTCCTAATCTCAATTACCTGCCCCTTTCTCTAAGCTCTGTCCTTCAGCAAGGTGCTTAACCTCTGAAGTGCTTGTGGGCGGCTGAAACGTGACACCAACGCCTCATTCCTCAACCCCCGCTCCCTATCCTGCATTAGTGCCCTGAAAAACCTCCCAAGACTCTTCACTGATCCTTACTGGGTTTATTTCAATAGCTCCATTGACGCTGATACGGGTAGACGGCACATCCCAGCTATCTGATACCGTGAGTGCAGTTGCTGGCCACCGATGTGTACACGAGGTCCTGGTGGAAGTGAGGGCGTGATAGTATACAGGGCACAAGGTGGAAAATCATACAAAGTATACAAACAACAAATCTCTGAGCCAAATTTTTATATGACTGATCCGAATTTGGGGGGCATGGTGGCTTAGTGGTTAGCACGTTCGCCTCATACCTCCAGGGTTGGGGGTTCGATTCCCCCCTCCGCCTTGTGTGTGTGGAGTTTGCATGTTGTCCCCGTGCCTCGGGGGTTTCCTCTGGGTACTCCGGTTTCCTCCCCCGGTCCAAAGATATGCATGGTAGGTTGATTGGCATCTCTGGAAAATTGTCCCTAGTCTGTGATTGCGTGAGTGAATGAGAGTGTGTGTGTGCCCTGCGATGGGTTGGCACTCCGTCCAGGGTGTATGCTGCCTTGATGTCCGATGACGCCTGAGATAGGCACAGGCTCCCTCACAAGCGGTAGAAAATGAATGAGTGAATGAATGATCCGAATTTGCTGCCTCTTTCTGTCCAGTCATCATGAGCATCTAACTGTGACACATGGGTAGAGCTAGACATGGTACCAATCATCAATAAATTGACCCAAAATATCTCTGGCTTGAAAGCTAGTAATGTCAATGTAGTGAATGTTTGCCAATGATTCCTAATCCACTACACAAGGTGTATGTCTAATCCACTACACAAGGTGTATGTCTAATCCACTACACAAGGTGTATGTCTAATCCACTACACAAGGTGTATGTCTAATCCACTACACAAGGTGTATGTCTAATCCACTACACAAGGTGTATGTCTAATCCACTACACAAGGTGTATGTCTAATCCACATTTAAATTAGACCGACTCCCAAACATCTTTGTGTTCACTTCGCTGTAGTTTGGAACTTTGCTGTACTCCAGCTACCAACAATGAACCCAATAGTTTAAACCCAGAGAAATAACCGAGTGTATTTTACCTCTTGAAAGGACATTATCTAATATTCAGCAATTGAAAAATGCATACTGGATTTTTGTTGTATTTGACATATTGTGGATTAAAAATATTGGCACCCTTGGGTTCAGCATAGGTAGGTTTTTACCAAAGTGTCATACGGTCTTTATTATACAGTATAGGCTTAGAAGTGATGTTGGCTGCAGGATCACAGTATGAAGTGCAGAAGCCTCAATCAATCCAGCAGGATTAAAACATATCACTGTCTGTCTGAAAGCTTTGGAAGAGCATGAATGAGAATACGCAGAGACAGGACATCGTGAAATTAACCCACATTTTGTCTAAAGTAATAAATCCAGACAGATCCAATTCAGTGGTCTTGAACTCACTGCAGCGTCAAAACAACTGTCTGCACTTTGCAATCTTAGTCAAACCTCCCTATAAACTCGCCAACATTACCCTCTACATTACTCTCTTTGCCTAAGATGAGCTGAATTGAAACCACCTGTTATTCTACGTCTTGATCATGCGAAGTCTGTTTAAACAGCGTGCAAATCTGGCCAATGCGAATTATGATTTCTGTATGGAGTTGGTTTACTGCTGCTATTTTTGTTTCCTTTGTAATCATCAACCCCCTCAGGGAAGAACAGCATTATACAATCCGTCTCAATCTGGGTATTTGACTCTAAGCACATGGACGAATTATTATCACTACCCAGAATTCAGCTCACCACAGAAAAGCAAAACAAAACAAATAAATGGTGTAGTGAGTGTTTTGTTTCCGCTCTTGATGGAAATATCGGTCATTTGGATTTAATCTGATTAGTGAGAGCTTTGGATATGTATTCCTGCTCTGGCTAAATTCCCCAGAGTGTATGGCTCCCTGCCTAAATACTACCAATACAAAGAAGACCACTGCTGTTTTGGAGAGTCTAAGCTCCAGTGATTTCTAGGCATTTCTCGCAACATACCATCAAAAGATCTAATGGGGATATGACGGAGAGACACGACGACTGACAGCAATCGGTCGATCAAATCGATTCAGGTTCAATTCAACCAAACAAACGCGATAGACTAACAAAAACATTTGCAAACAACCACATTTGTGAAAGACAAAATAGATAGAAAACAACCACATTTGCGAAAGACAAAATGTTTTGGCTTTTTCTGATTTTATTCAAAGAATCTACTGTATTCTGGAGCTGGATGTATTTTTATTCATTCTGATTTAGGAAATTTTTATAAATGAAATATCAGAATCCAAAAATTCTGAATTTATTTTTTTGGTCTAGTAGATTTTAACAGACAGCATGGAAAGACAGTGTCTCTCACCTTAAGAGTTAAATAATTGTGTTGAGAAATTGAATAATATCCTTAATTCAGTAAAAATGAGCAACATCTCCAATGCTGTTGATAACAATAGCATCCTTTTCCGATGCTTCAAATATCTCCAACATACCAACTGTGTTCTCAAACTTCAACGTTTTAGTAATAACATCTTGGTTAAAACGAGATGCTCCTTGAAAAAAGATCAGACAAGTTCACAAAAAATGTGAAATATAAGATCAGCTGGAACAAAAAGTCATATTTGACCTGCTCCCACTCTGGGGTGCAAAAACTTTTAGATTTTTAGCAGTTTGTCATATTTACAGTATTGTCAAAAATGTACTGTTTCTGGATTGGTCAGGACGATGTAAAGAACTTTGTTCATCCTCAGTAACCACAGTTAAGATTCAAGGTGAATCCAGTGCCAACCCCAGGAACTCTGGGCTTATACCAGTTCGGGAATACAGTCTGGATTGTACACCAGTCTACTGCTGGACAAAATTCACGTATTCATTCACACCTAGCGACGGTACTGTGAAGCCATATCACCTTTGAAAGAGGTGGGAGGAACCGAAGAACCCAGACGAAAGGATGAAAGTCCAGTGACAGTGATGTCCATAATCTTGTATGTTTCATCCATGAAATCTTATTCACAAAGTCAAAGCCCAACTCAGTTGTCTCCTTTTTACTCGACATTACCTGCATTCAGCTGCACTGCATCCTGGGACTTTGTGTCTAACTTCTGAGTCAATGCCTTTGCTACTTTTTGAATTTCTCACAAGTTTTCATCAAAACTGTCAAACTAGGAGGACAACGAGGTTACCACACATTCCTCTGTGTTCCTCTTGGAGATGGATGGAAACTAATCGCGTCATCATTCATCATCACTCTACGCCTCATTACCATCCCTGACAGCAGCCAGACCCTAGAACTTCCCTTAACAGTTTCCAACTCTATGCCACCTACAGCACCTTGATGAGGGCTGCTTCAGGTCTTTGGCTCCTAGTAAATTTCTCCTAATGAATGCTGTCTAGAAGAACCCGAATCCAAGTTCAGCAGCACTCTGAGAATGTGCAGGGATGTTTTGGATGGGACTGGTAGGGGTTTTCTTTGACAACCTAATCATTCTCCTTAATAGACATGGAGACCTTGCACACCACAAGGTCTGGGAACTGAGACATTTCCTGATGGAGATGAGTTTGGACTTTTCGAGTGTCTTATAAAGATTTGTAGCTTTGAAAGAAAGATAATTAACTCTGAAAGATGAGAGGTTAGGTGATGGATGCTAGTTTTGTTCATAACTTTTATGTTCGGGATGGTTCACCATGCAGAAATGGCTTCATTTCAGGAAGTATATCTTTTCATCCCAAACTATAATTATATTGGAAAGCTACTTCCACTGATATTTTCCTGTCTTTACTGTATTATTAGCTTGTTATAAAAATATTATGGCTGCTTTTCCACAATGACAAACATACACAGTTACTGAAACATGACCTTTCATATGCCCCTTTTCCACCAAAAAGAACCGGGTGCTGGTTCAGAGCTTGCACTGGTGCTGGTTCAAAGTTGGTTCCACTGGCGAACCGTCTAAGAACCGGTTTGTCTTACCACCGGCTAGAGAGCATCACAGAGCCGAGTCTGACGTCACTGTATACGAGTCACGTTTCCCAGCAATGTTAGCGCAGCAGCGGCAAACACAAACACATCAACAATTGTGGATATTGCTTTACTGTTAATGCTCATGGCTTTGTGAACCTACATTAACACCCAAATGCGACGTGTACGTGCAGCTCCGTGTAATCTGTATAAACGGAGGTTGTAATCGAGAAGGTACATAACGTTATTTTATCATTAACACAGAAATACGTTAGCCTTAGCATGTAGATACTTACTATCATGTGTGCTGATAATTGATCATATTGCGGTAAAGTAAAAGTGTATTAAACATTAGAATACATAAGGTATATTATCAAATGCGCTAACAGTAGACCCGCCCACAGCTCCTGACGCAAGCGGTTCTTAAGTCTAGACCAGCAACTTTTGGTGCTACTTAAGAACCACTTTTCCTGGTTCAGAGCCGGTGCTTTGGCTGTCGAAAAAGAAAGAACTGGTTCTAAATTAGGCTCCGAACCAGCACTCAAACTGCCTCGGTGGAAAAAGGCCGTTAAAAGCTCCAACAACACTACAACAATCAAGCTGTACTTTTCCTTGTTGAATTAAGATACATAATTTTTGCCACCTTTAGTCTGTTTCATTTGGAAACCTGAAACACAGTAAAACTTAAAAAATGTTAAAACCTTCATTCACCCTAAGATATGACCGATCCTTTGGAGGAATCCTCTGACCAATCGCATCACATGTGGGGATCGACTTTTCTTCTGTTCCCCACTCACAAGTTGATTTTCAACCTGCAACTCTTAGCTACCTTTTAATGTTTGACATGCAAAAATGAAAGATAAACAGAACTGTGGTTTCTTCTCATCCGGTCACATGTAAACTCTCAAGAAATAAAGCTTTGAAGGAAATACAAAAGATTGTTCATGCTTCTTGTTCGTTACTAATGAAGCTCGTATGCCATCTATCGTAAATCAAACACTGGTAAGTGTGAAACTGCTAGACAGGCCACGCCCACAAGCTACAAAATAAGCATCAAGCACGACAAACTACAAGTGATTTGTTGTGACAATGAGAGACAATGAGGTACAGTTTGGTACCTTGATGTCTGGGAGAAATGTCTGCAGAATCAGAGATTCATCTTCCGTGATTGTACTCATTATTAACCTGCACAAGGCAGGAGAAAGTGTTTCAGACAATCTTCAGCCTGTCCTATGATAATAAGAGCAATTACACCGGCAGGACAGAGCTGACTACACGGCACAGACCTGACATCTGTGAGTCCAGCTCTGTGTTTAGCTGTCTGAATGTTAGCTTAAAATTGCCATGAGTAATCCCCTTAGTTCCGTCCCTGTATTAGCCCCAAATTCCAGAAGTTGCTACACAATTTCTGAGCAGCTCTGTGTGCTTTGAAGGACACTCGTAATTGCGGCTGCCTAATAAGCCGACTCCTGCAACAAGGGCGTTTTGAGTCGGGTTCAGACGAAAACCATTACTCTCAAATTTATCTTAATAACGGAAGACACGCCAGGAGCAGACTATTTGTTCAGCTGATAGAAACCCCACACCTGCTGTGGCCCCCTGTCTCTCCACCAGTCACAGCCACTCATCTGCCCCGTGAAGCTTTAAACGCAACACTACGGCACTTTCCCTCCCAAGGCCTTGTAGTAATATTTCAGTGCTGATACTGCAGAGACAGCACTTTGACATGGAAGTTAGCAGAAAATCTGACTGTATCATGTGTTTTTATGCTGCATTACTTTTAGAAAAGGATTTTCATTGGAGTTCTTGTAGTCGCTTGTATGTTTGACCGGTTTGACAAAATCATCATACGCTATTTGTATGGCATCCGAGAAAAAAATCTAAATATTTTTTGTAAGAATTGTACAATTGAACATAACCCACCTGGGAGAAGTTCAACCCGTTGAGAGGATGGCACTGCTCCTCAACCTTCTCCACCGCTCCCGTCTTCTTCTTCATCCTCTCTGCCTCCTGAGCCAGGTAGAGGTCCAGCACTGGAACACCACGCGTCTTAATGTCCGCCTCAGTCAGCGAGTTCACCATGAGCATGACCCATACAGGTCGTTTGCGCTCCCAGTTACCTGCAATGGCGTTGAATAGGTAATCAGCATACAGACCCTTTCCCCTCTGATCTGGAGTCATCCACGATGGCATCATGAGCTTGACATACTCCAGATGCCTCTTCAAGCGGCGGTAAATGTCTCTCGGCAGAACGTCCTGCAGGTTCTCACCTTGCGGTAGCAGCTGGCACCGCGTCAGTGCTGAAATAGTGTACGGGTCAGTGAGGTCCAGTTCAAAGTACACAATATTGCTCTCCTGGAAGGCTTTTTTTGAGTTCTCTGGGATGTAGTCCCAAACCCTTGTGTAGGGCACGTGGATGGTGCCGTAGAAATACGACGGTGGGTCACGCTTAATTGTCCACAGGAAGGAATTGAGCTCACTTTGCTATGAATAGAAGAATGTACGTGATTGTGTCATTATAAAAGAATTATAAATTTGCATTCATGATGAATTTCAGATTTTTTAGTTTATATATGAAAGAATTTGCCATAAATCTGACATTATTATACAATAATATAAGAATAATGACATTATTCTACAACTCAGGCATTACGTCTTTGAGACTTTACAGACTAACTGTAATTGTGCGTGATTGCAAAATATAGGAAATGTTCCCAGCTATAGGAACTAACACTTTTCCCAAATGTTTATTAGAAAGCCGCTAATTGCCGTAATGGGCTGTTAATATGTCATTTAATGCAATACACGTCGCAGGACAGCAAAGATTAATGAACTCTGCTGGACATCTTTACACATTCCATTCGGGTGGAATAATGCAATCAGGTGGGAGGATTTGTACTTAATTTAAAAAATAAATAAATAAATAAATAAATAAATAAATAAATAAATAAATAAACAACAAACACGGGAAGGAAGTTTTTAATATTTTCGGGTTAATGTTGTTTTTGTAGTGTCTTTATTATATTAGGTGAAAATGCACAAATGGTGCAGGAGAACATGAGAAAGTATAAATACCTGATGTCTTATTTACTGTAAAAAAAAAAAAAAAAAACAGCTATATAATAAACACAATGTATTAAGACGATTATGATAATATGACGGATTTATCAGTTTAAAAAGCGTGATTTATTTTTATTTATTTATTTATTTTTTTGGTTAAAGTTAAATAGCTTTTTTTTTTCTTCTAAGCTTGACATTGTAATAAAAATGCACACACTGATTCCAACAGGATGTTTGTGCTTCATGACTCCATGCTCTATACATTTCCTTATATATTTTTTATTCCAGCTCAGGTTCATGAAATGATTAAATAATGATATTTAATCATGCAACAATGAGCAACAGGTTGATGCACTTTTTTTTTTTAATTCTACACTAATGTGTCAAACCTGTGCTGTGCAGTTTAAAATGGCACAAACAACCTTTTAAACCTTTTTTTTTTAATATATAGACATGATATTGATGATGCCTGAAGTCTAAATTGCGTTAATTTCATTCAGTTTTGTTGAAGGAAACCTACCTTCCTGTTGAGGTCGCAGCTCGAGCTCTCCCTGGCGCTCCACTGGCTGGCTTGCATGAGTAGCGCGAGACACGCGCGCATGAACGCGCACCGCGTGAGCACCATTGCGGCTCCGCGCTTCACGCTTTCCGGTTGATCTTCCACGGACTGATATCCCGCTGCTGTCCGCTCTCAGGGCTCCGGTGTGACGGGAATCCGGTGCGTTTCCGCCATGCTGTCAAACGCGTGTCTCACTATCACTGTTTACATGCACGTGCCTTATTTATTTTCCTCTACCTTAAAGAAAAAAAAACTTTTTTTACTATCTGAACTACATGACAGTGGAGTTGGACGAACATCTAAGCAGCCCGGGAACACAGGGGTTGGTATTGTACACAGCTTGCGTCATGCAACAGGTCAGAAACAGGTCCAACTTCAAACCGTGAACAAACCGCGCATCAGCTCCGCGTTTGTCTGCGCGAGGGGAGTGAATGAAGACTGGAGCATCACTGAGACTTACCTACCCCCCTCTCCCCTCTCCCTTCACCCCTTTCCCACCCCGAAGCCCCTCTAAACCCCCCACCTCCACACACCCAGTGGTATAATCTGATTGAAGCATCTCGTGCCCCCGCGGGGCTTTTTGGAGGAGGAGCGCGAGCCATCAGCGGCACCGCGGGGCTTTAACTAAAGCAACACTGAGCTCCCAAACCTCTGTGTGCGTGTCCCAGGAGCAGGAAAAACACCAATACACCATGTTACAACAACACCAATACACCATGTTACAACACCAATACACCATGTTACAACAACACCAATACACCATGTTACAACACCAATACACCATGTTACAACAACACCAATACACCATGTTACAACAACACCAATACACCATGTTACAACACCAATACACCATGTTACAACAACACCAATACACCATGTTACAACAACACCAATACACCATGTTACAACACCAATACACCATGTTACAACAACACCAATACACCATGTTACAACACCAATACACCATGTTACAACAACACCAATACACCATGTTACAACAACACCAATACACCATGTTACAACACCAATACACCATGTTACAACAACACCAATACACCATGTTACAACACCAATACACCATGTTACAACAACACCAATACACCATGTTACAACACCAATACACCATGTTACAACAACACCAATACACCATGTTACAACAACACCAATACACCATGTTACAACACCAATACACCATGTTACAACAACACCAATACACCATGTTACAACACCAATACACCATGTTACAACACCAATACACCATGTTACAACAACACCAATACACCATGTTACAACACCAATACACCATGTTACAACAACACCAATACACCATGTTACAACAACACCAATACACCATGTTACAACACCAATACACCATGTTACAACAACACCAATACACCATGTTACAACACCAATACACCATGTTACAACAACACCAATACACCATGTTACAACACCAATACACCATGTTACAACACCAATACACCATGTTACAACACCAATACACCATGTTACAACAACACCAATACACCATGTTACAACAACACCAATACACCATGTTACAACAACACCAATACACCATGTTACAACAACACCAATACACCATGTTACAACAACACCAATACACCATGTTACAACAACACCAATACACCATGTTACAACACCAATACACCATGTTACAAAATCCAATACACCATGTCACAACAACACCAATACACCATGTCACAACAACACCAATACACCATGTTACAACACCAATACACCATGTCACAACAACACCAATACACCATGTTACAACACCAATACACCATGTTACAACACCAATACACCATGTTACAACAGCAAAACCAACATAATTACAACATAATTATTTCTAACCCTAACCCTAACCCTAACCCATGCACATGACAAGAACAACAATAATAACAACAATAACAACCACAACAACAGTAATAATAATAATAATAATAATAATAATAATAATAATAATAATAATAATAATAAACTCTCTCTCTCTCTCTCTCTCTCTCTCTCTCTCTCTCTCTCTCACACCCACACAAACAAACACACACACACACACACACACACACACACACACACACACACACACACACACACACACACACACATTAAGCCAAAAATCTGTTTTCCCCCTGCACATTTACACATGTTTTACTCAAGCTGTGAACATAACCTGAGATGAACTCTTGAATATGAATGTGATTTTATCAGGTAAGACTTGTTCCTGGATCAACATGTCTGCATGATGTCATCAGTGTACATCTCCAGACTCATTGGTCGCTTTGAGGCCTAACTTTTTGGTTTGAATGTTTTTTTTTACTGAACATATTAAAACACTGACAGCTTAGGACATTTTTAGATCAAGTGAGCATCAAGTAAACAACTGAAATGCGATCAAACTGAAACCAGATTTTCTGTCAGGGATCCGTCTGGTGTGTCTGGAGTCACCCGCACACTGATGACATCACAAGGAAGTGAGAAGTTACATGTTATGTGGTTCTAGATAACAGTAAGAACTCTGAAAGTTCTCCCTCTCTATATTCTTCAGGATTGTTATAGGTGCTCTCCTGTGTCCTGTACGTGAAGCCTTAAAGGTTGTCCATGACACCGTTTGGAAATTATTCCAAACTAGAACCTATTCATGAGACTAGAACCTTATATAGTGTTTAGAACACACACACACACACACACATTAGATAGATTATATAGATTTTTATAGACAGAAAACTGGATTGTATTTTTTTTTTTTAAAAGGTCCATGCAGGGGGCACGGTGGCTTAGTGGTTAGCACGTTCGCCTCACACCTCCAGGGTTGGGGGTTCGATTCCCGCCTCCACCTTGTGTGTGTGGAGTTTGCATGTTCTCCCCGTGCCTCGGGGGTTTCCTCCGGGTACTCCAGTTTCCTCCCCCAGTCCAAAGACATGCATGGTAGGTTGATTGGCATCTCTGGAAAATTGTCCGTAGTGTGTGAGTGCGTGAGTGAATGAGAGTGTGTGTGTGTGCCCTGTGATGGGTTGGCACTCCGTCCAGGGTGTATCCTGCCTTGATGCCCGATGACGCCTGAGATAGGCACAGGCTCCCCGTGACCCGAGGTAGTTCGGATAAGCGGTAGAAAATGAGATGAGAAAAGGTCCATGCAACCGTTTTAGGAGAATAACCCATAACTACACAAAGAACCCTTTTTTTAAGAGTGTACAGATTTAAAGTAATATATTCTGAAATATAAAAAGCTGGTTATTGTTGCTGATGTTTTGTACATTTTAAGAAATTTTTGCATTTTAATTTTAATATTCTTTTTTTTTTAATTTCAGAATTAAATATTTAAATTTATATTTGTTTAATTTTTCTTTCCGACATAACACTATAAAATGTGTAAACTTTTTTTTTGTCCGTTTAGTGCTGTGTTAGTTAGTGAAAAGTGCTGCTGTTGTGTCAATTAAACTATAAGTCAATCAATTAAACCCATTATACAGCTGAGGATCCTCCAAAGGATCACTGAAAAAAAAAAAAGAAAAGAAAATTCACCTTTAATCACTTTATTCTTTACAGTTTACTGTTCACGTACTGAACAACAAATGCCATGAAGACACATACTTATTCATCACTTATTCAGTCTTTAAGCATGGTTCTGTGCTGCTCAGACATCCTGCTTACTTCAGCATGCTTTTGTTTAGAGAAATTATAAAAAGTTAATTCTAGCACCATCTAGTGGCGGAAGCAAATATCACAAGAAGCAGAAGAGTCATTATCCAGATAAAAACGACTTGACCTTTAAGATTTGTCCTTTAATACTTTTTAATAAGCTATAATATAAAACGTAATATAGGAAGTACTGCTTGAAAATTAATAATAATAATATATTATATAATACAACTAGAATTATTTAATAAATACCTGCAAAAAGACAAATAATTTAAAAACCAACACGTTTAAAAACCAAATATGTATTAAACATATTTTAAAAACATAATGTTTTTATGTAAATTTTGTTTTAAAGATCTATCTAAACTCATTCATTCCATTTAAATAAAAAATTGTTGTTCTCTCTAAGATGGCACAGTGGCTTAGTGGTTCGCCTCACACCTCCAGGGTTGGGGGTTCGATTCCCGCCTCCGCCTTGTGTGTGTGGAGTTTGTATGTTCTCCCCGTGCCTCGGGGGTTTCCTCCGGGTACTCCGGTTTCCTCCCCCGGTCCAAAGACATGCATGGTAGGTTGATTGGCATCTCTGGAAAATTGTCCGTAGTGTGTGATTGTGTGAGTGAATGAGAGTGTGTGTGTTCCCTGTGATGGGTTGGCACTCCGTCCAGGGTGTATCCTGCCTTGATGCCCGATGACGCCTGAGATAGGCACAGGCTCCCCGTGACCCGAGGTAGTTCGGATAAGCGGTAGAAAATGAATGAATGAATGTTCTCTCTAATATTATTTAATGTATTTCTTTCTTTCTACAAAAAAAATTGTAATAAATAATTTTGTAATAAATAATTAACATGTTTTAGTTCCTTTTCAGGAATAAGTAGACATGCTAACATGCCCAAGACATGTTAGCATGTCTGTGTTCAAATCACCACAGTCTTTGGTTAAAGTGTGCTAACCTGAGAGACTTCATACTCATTCAAGTTGTGATGCTAGCCATTTGGCTAATACAAGATCTGAGACTTTTTCATTTTTTTTTTTTATGAATTAGTAAAGCTAGCTGGATACCAAACCTAAATGTTGTTCTGAGAGGAATCCCACTCCTATTCATAAATGTTTTTAATATTTACTACTTAAGCTACTTACAAACTTGACAGACGCACTGAGATGTCTGTTCGGGTCCTGTTTATAAAAGCTAGCTGACTAGCATGAGCTAATTTTAGTATTTTGGCAATTTTAGTTCCGTTTAAATCTTCAGTACTTAAGTTAGCTAGATGGATATTATAAGCTAAAAGGCGTTTTGAAAGGATTTTAATATAGTCCAGAAATGTTCAGAATCTCCAATGAAAGTTAGCTAGCTGGCTAACAGTACTGAAACAATATGCATAAAGTCATAACCTTTATATATATATACACACACACACACACACACACACACACACACACACACACAATCGTAGCCACAGTGTTGTAGAAGGTGTGGAAAGTACAAGCTAAATAGCATTGATGAACATAATAATGAATTTCCCCCCATATTTAAAGCTTTTAAAGAACACATGAATCACATGTTTATCTGTGAACTGTGTTAGATTATTAAGCATACAAAAGTGGCCCAGAAAAACTTTTTTTTCACCTCGTAGCTCCTTCTCCTGAATCAAACTTGACTTCCTGCTGATCTGTTGAATAAAGCTGCTTTCATTACTCTCTGATTCACTTCAGCCTGCACTCTCTCGTCCAAGAGTTTGACTCTGAAAAACAGAATATAAAAAGCATGAACATTGACTTGTCTATTAGTCCTTCAGCATGTCATAATTGTTCTCATTTCACTCAGAGACCAGTAATGTATGTTGGCTAATCACTATATAGCTAGCTATATATTGCTAGCTAATATGTAGTTAATACTCTCTCTCTCTCACTCATTTTCTACCTCTTATCCGAACTACCTCGGGTCACGGGGAGCCTGTGCCTATCTCAGGCGTCATCGGGCATCAAGGCAGGATACACCCTGGACGGAGTGCCAACCCATCACAGGGCACACACACACACTCTCATTCACTCACGCAATCACACACTACGGACAATTTTGCCAAGAGATGCCAATCAAACTACCATGCATGTCTTTGGACCGGGGGAGGAAACCGGAGTACCCGGAGGAAACCCCCGAGGCACGGGGAGAACATGCAAACTCCACACACAAGGCGGAGGCGTGTAGTTAATACATAAATCCAAAATATAAAACGACTATGTAATTCATATATGCATGAATGGTGGTATCGATGGAAGAAGATATTTCCCGAGCAGCATTTGTGTGCTGGCACTAAAAGTATTGGCACCCTTTGTGAGAAAGGGTATCGGTTACCAAAAATTGTAGCATCCCAAAAGACATACCACACGTTATGCATTTATGACATACTCTACCGTGTAGTTTATGACTTTTGGAAGTGTAGTACCCTTTTAAAATGGAACACTAGCATTTTTTTACTTACCTGTAAGTATATGTTTTTTGTATGATGCATGCTAATTTAAAAGACATTTGAAAGAGCAGTAGCCCCGACCCTTTCTGGTTGAATTATGAAGGAAAATTATATCGTACACCACAAAAAACAAGATTATATTGAAATATTTGCCTTGTGCTTAGGAAATTTTGTCTTGGTTGGTTAGCAGTCTACGACCGGTGTGATGGTGTTGATGGTGGTGACGGTGGCGGTTAATCTGTTTAAACAGGCGTAGTGACAGACTAAAGGATTAAAGTGCTGCTGCATACCCCCCCCCCCCCCCTTTTTTTTTTAGGTAGACATAAAGCAAGTGTTAAATCCCACTGCGGCATCGATCAAGGACAGCCTTTACTAATTATTCATATTATCAAAATAAGATGAAGGAATTATCAAAAGGTAAAAATCCACCTCAGAATTGTATACTAAAATAAATCTCAAACATTGTTTTAATCATAAAGATGAATGTGTATGTTGTTCAGAGTGGATCTTTTTTTCCTGTCAAGTGGTGGACTTAATTACGCTGCCTAAATCGCGGCCTACCGATAAGATGTAAATCACTTTAGAGCAGTGTGGAGTTTAGCATTCGGCCTCATTTAGCACATCTGATTTAGCTTATCAGATTGTTTCCAAAACCTTCATGACCTAGATTTAAGGAACGTCAATCCACTGACGTTTCTGCCTGTCTGAAAAATGGCTGAAAAATAGACGTATGCATACAGAGTGTGTAATTTATATCTGTGTGTGTGTGTGTGTGTGTGCAGTGCATTTTATGGATAAGCCCAGGAAAGTACCCTAGAAAACCATGTTTTTCCTCCTTCTTATTCTGGATCAAACAGGGACGTCCTGCTGGCCTGCTGAATAATGCTCTGTTTGCCCACTCTCAGCTCCATTTATTAGCACAGACTGGACACACACACACACACACACACTCTCTCTCTCTTAGACACACACATTGCTTGCACGACTGCTTATCTGGGATCACCACTCAAGACGTGAATATGAAATGCCAAGAATTGATCCTGGATTAGTTCCCGTGTGATGCATGACACCAGGTTTCCCAGCTTGCCTTTGGAGAGATGTTACGGTGGGTGGAAAAGCTGATCTGCTCCAGAGGGGCAAATCAAAACACGGGTGTAATGTTTCATCACGGACTGGCTTTGAAGAGGCGCTGGAATGGACCTCCAGTGGCATGAGAGGGGGTAGAGGGGGTGGGGGTGGTGTATTTTTCCTATATACTAAGTCAGAGTAAGCATGTGACAAAGGGCGGAGCTAAACTAAATTTGATCAGCTGATCGTAAAACTTGTTCATATATAATACGAACATGCCACAGTTTAGCACATTACTAGTTACCCTAGTTACCGTTAGATTGTAGACATTATAGTGTAGATAGATTGCTAGTTACCTTAGCTAGCATTAACATTACCTGATGCTAGTGCACTATTTTTAGAGTGTCACCATTTTGTCAGCAACATGATCACAGAATCCCACAATGCACTGCATGTAGTTGACCTCCAGATGATTTACCCTAGCAGGCCCAGATCACATACTATATTTACTATACTTAGATTTTTATAAACTATTCGTATGACACTGTTTTTAAAACAGGAAGGTTGGCTATCAGTGAAAAAAAGTATAGCATAATTTAGCAGCATTACCTATGCTAACAAGATATCTAAACACAACTCAACAGCTAGCTTTGCTAATGTTACTAATAAAGTCAAGCAAGATGTATGTCAAGTAAAATGATATCTATTACAAAACATAATATAACATAATATAATATAACATAATATAACTTAGCCTGGGGGCACGGTGGCTTAGTGGTTAGCACATTCGCCTCACACCTCCAGAGTTGGGGGTTCGATTCCCGCCTCCGCCTTGTGTGTGTGGAGTTTGCATGTTCTCCCCGTGCCTCGGGGGTTTCCTCCGGGTACTCCGGTTTCCTCCCCCGGTCCAAAGACATGCATGGTAGGTTGATTGGCATCTCTGGAAAATTGTCCGTAGTGTGTGATTGCGTGAGTGAATGAGAGTGTGTGTGTGTGTGTGTGTGTGTGTGCCCTGCGATGGGTTGGCACTCCGTCCAGGGTGTATCCTGCCTTGATGCCCGCTGACGCCTGAGATAGGCACAGGCTCCCCGTGACCCAAGGTAGTTCGGATAAGCGGTAGAAGATGAGTGAGTGAATGAATAACTTAGCCTAAGCTAGGGGGGCACGGTGGCTTAGTGGTTAGCATGTTCACCTCACACCTCCAGGGTCGGAGTTCGATTACCGCCTCCACCTTGTGTGTGTGGAGTTTGCATGTTCTCCCCGTGCCTCGGGGGTTTCCTCCGGGTACTCCGGTTTCCTCCCCCGGTCCAAAGACATGCATGGTAGGTTGATTGGCATCTCTGGAAAATTGTCCCTAGTGTGTGATTGTGTGAGTGAATGACTGTGTGTGTGTGTGTGTGTGTGCCCTGCGATGGGTTGGCACTCCGTCCAGGGTGTATCCTGCCTTGATGCCCGCTGACGCCTGAGATAGGCACAGGCTCCCCGTGACCTGAGGTAGTTCGGATAAGCGGTAGAAGATGAATGAATGAATAATGGCTAAGCTAGCCATCTATCTAAATGCAAGTCTGTGTTAACATTAGAAAGCTAACTAGTTAACATTACACTAATGGCATCTTTTGTGTCATCCAGGTCCACTTCAAACCTACTTTAGAATATTCTGGAGAACATTTACGCTGCGTTCCTTGCTATTGCTATTCCACAGACGAGTGTGACTCAGCAAAATCGGCTTCAGTGAGCTGAGTGACAACCTGCAGCAGGTCGATTCGACAAATCTACACAGCACAATGCATACAAAACCCTGTACACACACACACACACACACACAAGCTGCTCCCTGAGCCGCTAGTGCATGCTGAATGCTAAATGCTGATTCGTGGTTTGTGTCACATTTACTCAGGGGTGTCGGCTGAGTTTTTTAGCATCACGCTGGCCTTTTCTGTGATGATTTATTAAGTGTGTGCAATTCCTGGACAGAAACAAGGGCTCAGAAATCCCACACGCTCGTTCTGAGACGCCATCGCATGAAGTCTGGACTAATTACCTGTCAGCGTGACGAGGCCGAAGCTTTCGCTCTGAGACGAGCACGCCGAGGATCTCGAGACGGGTTTAACATCTCGACGTGTCTCATGCAGGAGAAAAAAAAACCTTTATTGAGTTTGTTACCACCTTGAAATTGATCATTTCCTCATAGTAGCACATCACAGAATCTGTAATTCCTCCAAAGCAATGATTGTATTTTTAATTTATTAACCAACAATATGTTTGTTCATGTTCTCACTCACGTTATAACAGCTACAGGATAAACAATCGTTCCTTCAAAGTCATCTCTCTATTTTCACATCTTTCTTGAAGTTAATGGATAAAAAAAATAAACACAGCTTGTCATTTTACACAGAAATCAGGGAACCTTCCTGTGGTGGGAAATTTACTGGTTGTTACAAAGCACTGATTCTGGAGACTCCTTCCATAAACATTACAGAATGAGTCGAGTTTGTGATTTTACTGTAAGTTACATGTTTTTATCTGTTTATTATTAGTGTTGGATTATTTACATGACTGACATAAGATACAAGAATGAATGAATGATCCGTTACTATAGATACGATAACGTGCAAGAGCACACGTTACTCAACTACTGTAAATATTCCTTTCCTTATGTCTTATAATGTCTTATAATATAAACCTTATGTTGTTTATGTTTAACAGAAAGAATAAGTATAAATTATTAACTAAAGAATAAATCTTTTAGTTTATATTATTTTATTTACCTATTCTTTCTTTCTTTCTTTCTTTCTTTCTTTCTTTCTTTCTTACTCTTTTTTATAGTCAACAAAAACATTAACTATAAATTCTTCCTTCCTTGCTTACGTTTCCTTTATCAATCTTTCTTATATACTTTATATTTAACTAAAAGTATAACTATAAATCTTTTCTTTCTTTTTTCACTCTTTTTTATACGGTTTATAATTATTTAGATGTTATTTGTGTTTTTCTTTCTTTCTTTCTTTCTTTCTTTCTTTCTTTCTTTCTTTCTTTCTTTCTTTCTTTCGTCCTTTCTTTCTTTCGTCCTTTCTTTCTTTTCTACTCCACATGGTAAGCACTCTGGCTGTACATCTATACTGCAGACTGAGTGTGTTAATAATATAAACAGGAAGTTCAGAGGGGAAAAGCTGTTAAAGGAAATGAATCAACACCTGGTGAGCAGATCAGATTTGAGAAGCTCTGTAGTATAAACTGCATTAACGCGTGCTGAAGTGTAGCTCTAGCTTTCCTAGTGTCCAGCATGCAGATGGAGATGTGGTGACTATTTTCTCAGCTGTTCGAGCCACGGTTAGCGTCTGACGGACGGACGATCCGGACGGACGTCTCCAGCTGCCAAGCGCGAACCATGGTAGAAATCCAAGCTGTATGAAAACAACATCGAGCTCCTAGAGTTTCTAAAGTCAGCACGGACTAAATAAATCGACCCGAATCAAGTCCAGATGCTGGGGCATGTAGTGGCATCTCTAGTAAAAGCACAAGCTCAGGAATGAAAAGATGTGTGAACAGAACAAGTCAAACTCATGATGGATGTTCTTTCAGGTCTTTCAGCCTTTTAGCCATCTCTGCTGAAGAAGAAGAATATAACAGAATAAAATGCTAACACTGCTTAGCTGGGATTCAAACTCACAACCTTCCAATCCGTCGTCCAACACCTTAACCGCTAAGCTACCACATCCCACGTGTTCAGTGAGTCACACGCTGAACGCATTTGATCGTAACTATTTGAAGTGTTAACAGAATAACAGATAGATGTGGCGCATATTTAAACCAAGTCGATAGGTCAGAATCAGCTTTAATCAGGTGTAGTTGAGTTCTTCAGAGATGTGCAGTAATATACAGCAGTACTCTATATTACAGTTGTGTATACTGTACATTTTTATAACCATAGAAAATATAATATGTATTTACATAGATACTTATATAAACCTAAAGATATTGCACTGTAGAATATTGCACTTTAACAGATGGGATATGTAACGGTGGTTATGCTAGCAGTTATAAATAGATATGATCTGTGAGAAGAAACTGTTCTTTTGCCTAGGTGTTTTAGTGGGCAACGGTATATAGCGTATGCCTGATGACAGAAGAGCAAACAGATTGTGTCCAGGGTGGGAGGAGATTTTGATGACTCCGCAGTCCTGGAGTCCTATTTAGCTTCGACATTTTCTCAGTGTGCTACTCGCTAGTTAGAAATTATATACAGTACATGATTAGCATAAACTACAGACTGTGCTGATCTTTACGTTCACATTTATCTTATTTATCTGACACCCTTAAGGGCCTTGCTCAGGGGCCCAGCAGTGGCAACTTGGTGGACCTGGGATTCGAACTCACAACCTTTCAATCAGTAGTCTAACATCTTAACCACTAGTCTACCACATCCCTGTATCTTTACATTCACAGCAAGTTAATGCTGGGTACAAACCTTGAGATTAGTTTTAGATTCAATTAAATATACCTTTTTTTTTGGAGTTCGCGCTACATAGTCGGCTACACACTTGGATACACTTGGATAAATGGTGAAAGTTAATAAATAATGCTGACGTGGTGTTGCAGTTCCAAATCTGTCCATTAGAGGGCAGTATAAACTCCCTGAACACAATAAAGCCATCTCATGCTCTGATTACACACTTGTATACACACTTCTACTCTCCTGTATGTGTGTTTGAGGTGAACTCTGTAAACTGTCTGTCTATCTGTCTATCATCGTTATTCACACTTTCACCTTTACTAGCACATTTACTCTTTGTATCCATGGCAACTCAGGTTCCCTTTCTTACCCATTAAGGCTGAAGTATGTGAGCAAACACTGTGATACTCTCTCTCACTCATTTTCTACCGCTTATCCGAACTACCTCGGGTCACGGGGAGCCTGTGCCTATCTCAGGCGTCATCGGGCATCAAGGCAGGATACACCCTGGACGGAGTGCCAACCCATCGCAGATCACACACACACACACACACACACACACACACACACACACACACTCATTCACTCACGCAATCACACACTACGGACAATTTTCCAGAGATGCCAATCAACCTACCATGCATGTCTTTGGACCGGGGGAGGAAACCGGAGTACCTGGAGGAAACCCCCGAGGCACGGGGAGAACATGCAAACTCCACACACACAAGGCGGAGGCGGGAATCGAACCCCCAACCCTGGAGGTGTGAGGCGAACGTGCTAACCACTAAGCCACCGTGACCCCCCACTGTGATACTCTCCACTTTAAAATAAAACATTGTTGTTCTCTCTAATATTATTTACTTTATATTTCTATAACAAAAAAAAACAAATAAATTCAAATAATCAGCCTGATCTTTTCTCTTCTCTTTACCTGATGTACTGTAATAAAGCAGCTAATTAACAGTCCATCCTGAGGTGAATTGTGTGTGTGTGTGTGTGTGTGTGTGTGTTAACACTTCTAATGTTAAGTCCATAAAATTATTATTTTGCAGCTCATTAAATCTTACTGATGTTAAATCTTAATCAGCTTCAGAAATCGACTGTTAAATTGATTTTCAATATAAACGTTTTGCCCACAGCCAACAATCTGTAGGTGTTGGATTTAAAATCATAATTAAAGTCTAGCACATGTTCTGTTAACCGTTTCATTTCTTCGTTATTATTTATTTCACGTGTTTCTGTAACGCCATGTCATTTGATCAGATTTCCTTTCTTCCTCCGGTTGAGCCGAGGATCTGATGCCTTTGACTTGGATATGGATTTAAATGGATAGAACTGTAACTTTAAATGGATAAAAAGTACACTATGCTGTTTCTTTATATCCTTATCGGTTGTGTTTGTCAGTGACCCCGTTTTATTCTGACCCCAGCCGACGTCTCGCAGGGTTTGGGGTAAAAACATCGTCACAGTCATAGCTGGTAGCTACACACACACACACACACACACACACACACACACACACACACACACACACACACACACACATTTACAGTGGTGAAATCATCAAAGAAGCTGTGTGTGTGTGTGTGTGTGTGTGTGTGTGTGTGTGTGTGTGTGTGTGTGTGTGTGTGTGTGTGTGTGTGTGAGTAAAAATCCCTGTGCAGATAACAAATGTCTTTCCACAGCTGGAGCTTGTATATGGGGTTTCTTCCAGGATGGTCAGATCAAACACACACACACACACACACATACACACTCCTAGCACTTTTGTACAAAAGCCGTCAGTCAAACAGAACTGGGTCAGTGTGTCTGGACAGTAGAGTTGCACTGGAGTGTAGAATTATTTGTCTATGAAATTTATTTTTCTTAGATCCTTAAACTCCTTAAATTTGTATAAATATAACAGCACTTGAGTGTTTTTCCTCTAACCACTGATTTAGATTTACTAAAGAATCCTTCAACCTTTTTAACTGTTCTAGAAAATAATATGAGAATAGAAAGAAAAATAAAGAAAGAATCTAACAAAGGAAAAAAGTCGTTCACAATCTCTAAATGTTGAAGAGGCTTAAATGTAAAAAGAAAGAAAGAAAGAAAGAAAGAAAGAAAGAAAGAAAGAAAGGAATCTCTGTAGACCACCTAGTTACTTTCTTTTTTTCTATCCCTCTGTGACCAGGATCACTGTACATATTAACGATAGAGGGATAGATGGATGCATGGACAAATGGTTATATAGAAAAAGAATGAAAGAATGAGAAAGAAAGGAAGAGAAAAAACGACACCTAAGCGTTCGCAATCTCTTTGGCTATTAAAGAAAGACAGGAAAGCAAAAAAACGACTGTACCTGTGCGTTTATGATCTCTGCAAATACTAAAGAAAGAAGGATTAATAGATGTGATGGATGGAAAGAAAGAAAGAATCACAGACGATGTTATCCTGTGTTTTCTGGCCAATTAGAATTGAGCATTTGACAGCATTATGTACTATGTACTCTCTCTCTCTCTCTCTCTCTCTCTCTCTCTCTCTCTATGCATATATATATATATATATATATATATGTATGTATATATCTGCTCTGGTGTCATTCTACCCATCAGCCAACAGGGAGCAGTGTTGACTTGTAGCCCTCCAATGTGCACTTCCTTTTCATATTTCCCTAAATGATGTGCGCTCCATATAAATAGCCACAGTGGGTTAATTGGCTGCCAGGGTTCTTAACTGGACTCGGTGTCATTGATTGGGTTTTAAGCAGCAGAGCTGATCGCTGTGCCGGAAAAACGCCTAATTAATTTTCATGGCTCAGGTAGCATGTCCTCCACGTGGCTCGCTCTTAACATGAATGAGCAACCTTCTACTTTATCTCGACAGGCGTGGAGATGAAATTAAACACACCTTCCAGAGCCATTTCATTCTCACGTGTGTTCAGTGATGCAGCGTAAAGATGCTGTAAGGTTCACCCTCATAAATCAGCAGCATGGGGGTAAGATGGAGGATGTGATGCGTGTTTTTACACCAAATATACCTTCGATGAGGTCTCGAGTTTATAGACTTAAACACTAATCCAACTAAACACCGAGGTCCTAAACATCTCCATTTAAAAGTGCTTTAGGTTAAATGGGTGGGGTTGAATGAGATTCATTTTCTTTTGCTCACTGAGCCCGCCCACATTTCCATATATGTACACAGAGCTCCACCCAAAAAATGTCTATATTTCAACTACACCTAGCATGCTAACTCCAGATACCATTAGCAAGTACCGATGTGCAGCTCTTTAAACCTCAAACTTGTCCTTTTATGGATTTTAAAAAAGACACATGCTTTGGGGGCGTGTCTTTAAAACGATTGACACAATGCCAAACCAAATACAAACACGCATTACGGACTTTTTATTTTTGAAGCTACATAACAAATTTTTTGTTAAACTTATATGATAATAATTATATCATAATATAAAGATAATTCTCAACATTATTTGTAGATTATTTGGAAATAAAAAAAAACATGAACGATTGCGCTGTTGCATATGATCGAGACTGGTTTCTTTTTTTTCTGCCGAGACTTGAATATGACGTAATTTTCGAACGAATACAAAACAAATTTTATTTGTGGACTGAAAGAGTTTGGTTCGTGTCGTAAGTTAACACCATCGATTAATTTACCCTTTAACCGCACGGACCGAGCGTTTTTATTATTCCGTCCTTAGTGGATTCTTGAGATTCAGCACAACCTCAGCACATGAGATGAACAGACCTGCAGTCAAGTCCATAATAAAATGATTATTACTGCTCACTTAAGCTCACTGGCTCGTCTTCAGGAAACGATTTTTGGATTGATTTCCAAAAACGGTCTGGCGGTGTTAGTTGGTGATATTCATAATTAAAATAAACAAACTCTTATGGTTTCCATGGAGACTATTAACCCAATTTCTCCATAATGCATAATGTAACTTTACCTCTGTCTGGTCAACTCCTTGGGGGGCACGGTGGCTTAGTGGTTAGCACGTTCGCCTCACACTTCCAGGGTTGGGGGTTCGATTCCCGCCTCCGCCTTGTGTGTGTGGAGTTTGCATGTTCTCCCCGTGCCTCGGGGGTTTCCTCTGGGTACTCTGGTTTCCTCCCCTGGTCCAAAGACATGCATGGTAGGTTGATTGGCATCTCTGGAAAATTGTCCAGAGTATGTGAGTATGTGAGTGTGTGAGTGCGTGAGTGAATGAGAGTGTGTGTGTGTGCCCTGTGATGGGTTGGCACTCCGTCCAGGGTGTATCCTGCCTTGATGCCCGATGACGCCTGAGATAGGCACAGGCTCCCCGTGACCCGAGGTATTTCGGATAAGTGGTAGAAAATGAATGAATGAATGAATTATTATTATTTTTTTATTAAATCAATTTCTGTCTTAATTCTCGTTTTGTATTGTGAATTGTTTCATATTTTTATTATTTTTTTAAGCCCCTTGCTTTCCTCGTTACTGGCCTCAGTAAGGAGGTAAAAGTAAAAAGCTGTGACGGTTACCGTGGCGCTCGCACGGTTCTGTTTGTCTCTCTTCGTGTCTAAATCTCTCTGTGAGTCTCCATTAGTCTTCTTACTTGACAGATGCTACAAAAACAATGGATGTAAATGGAGACCTGGTGCAGTTCAGCATGTTTGAAAAGAAAAAAATCCATTAGTACCTACAGAGAGCTAGCTGCTTTGTGTTAGCGCAGGACCTAAATCAGGTCTCTGAGAGTCTTTTTGCTAATTGACGTGCCTGGTGTATGACAGCTGTGCTCTACTTTCATTAATAAGTACATCTGGAACAAGGACAAACCCAAAAGGATGACAGAAAGGTGCTTTAAAATCTCCGGAGCCGTTATCACGATTAGCATCTTAAAAAACAGCTAGAAATCTTTCTAACTAGCTTCTTTTACTAGCTGTTATTTTTATACTTCCTTTATAGTTTGGTGTTAAAGTTAAGAAAAGACGACAAATCGCTAGTCTATTGTAATCAAAAAAGAATTAGCTAGTTATCAGTCACATGTTAGTTAGCGATATTAACTTTGTGTTTGACTTGATCGGACGTTACATAAACCCCATTTAACATCCTGCTTTTCATTTCCTGTTTAGCATCATTCATGCTAATCCTAACTGAATTGCCAACAGCATCGTGTTATCATGTTGGAGCGTCATTATCTAACTGTCTAAAACAATTGATCTTCTTACAACAAACACAGACATGAATCTTCTTCTTTTTGCTGTGGAGTCCAGATTTGTGAATATCTGTTGCATTATAAAACGTTCTGATTGAGGAATCATCTTTATTCCTGCATCATCTTGGAACCTGTCTGCCTTCCTTACACTTTATTTTTATGTTTTTTAAGCACAGAATATTCACAGCGAAGCCTCTTCCATCAAGGACGCTCAAAGCTTTAGCTCTGTTTTGTGCAGGAAATGAATCAGACTCACGCACACACAACCTTCTGACACCAGGCAGAGCTCTGGAGCCATTCCAGGAAGCAGGCAGGAGGTGAGTGGCGCGTGGCGACTGCGTTCGAAAGGTTACATCGGAAAACACTGATCCACGGATTAATGAAGTGGAGGATATTAGCCACAGTGCGATAATTAGATATTTCCAGTATTTCAGGTAATCAAACAGGGATAATGTTTGATGTCAGCCATGTTTTAGTCTGTTATTATCCTGCCTCTTTTTCATTTATCTTTTTATTCAGCACCTGCCTGGTGAAGACGGCGTTATTGTTTAAATCTGCCGAATCTTTTCATTTCCTCTCTTTTGTGCTCACAGATGGAGACGACCCGTTACACCGTGACATCCCACAATCCCCTGAAAAATGACTGATGTGATGAGTGATTTCTTGCTGCTCGGTTTAAACGTTGTCGTAATTAAAAACGGCAAAATGTGAGGCTTCGTTTTGATTATTAATCTGACTAAAGCAGGTACAGTATGTACATGTGAGGGTGTGCTTTCATAGGAAAATAATCAACAACCTCAACATTGACATTTATTTATTGAGGAATCACACGTCATACAGTAGTTTATTTTTAGTGTTGTGGAGTACCGCAAAACATGCCTGTTATACAAGTTTTATTGGATAAAAAAGGTTTACCTCTGGCTGTTTCAAAACCTGGCACGGTGGCTTAGTGGTTAGCACGTTCGCCTCACACCTCCAGGGTTGGGGGTTCGATTCCCGCCTCCACCTTGTGTGTGTGGAGTTTGCATGTTCTCCCCGTGCCTCGGGGGTTTCCTCCGGGTACTCCGGTTTCCTCCCCCGGTCCAAAGACATGCATGGTAGGTTGATTGGCATCTCTGGAAAATTGTCCGTAGTGTGTGATTGCGTGAGTGAATGAGAGTGTGTGTGTGTGCCCTGCGATGGGTTGGCACTCCGTCCAGGGTGTATCCTGCTTTGATGCCCGATGACGCCTGAGATAGGCACAGGCTCCCCGTGACCCAAGGTAGTTCGGATAAGCGGTAGAATATGAATGAATGAATGAATGTTTCATAACCCTGACCCTGGAGACTTCTTACAAAAATCCTACATATATCACCACACAGAAAACTACCACAGGGTTAGGGTTAGGGTTTTGGGAGGCTAAAGAGTCGAATCTTGTTTCTGGAGTTTCTTCTTAACTTTCCAACACTGAGTGAAATGTCTTATGGAATGAAGAAAAGAAATGAGAAGATTTGTGCTCAGGGCACGATATACTATCATGTTGTAGTAGGAATCAAATTAGAAGAAGGCTGATCTCTCTCTTTCTCTCTCTCTCTCCCTCTCTCTCTCTCCCTCTCTCTCTCTCTCTCTCTCTCTCTCTACATCTCAGTCCGGTATGTGTGTAAGTTTATGGCTGACTTTTATTTTGATTACCGTTATGTTAATACACTCGGAGCGACTGTATGATCATAGACGAGTTCCTATCTCTGCTTTCTCTGAAGGTGGCTCGAGAGGTTGTGTGTTTTTCTCAGCGCTCCGTATCAGGATCATGAAAGCAGCAATATTTCTGTTTGAAGCTGCCACTTGGAAGCCTGCGGACGGATCGAGACTCTCCAAATCTTATTACTCAGCTTGCGCTCTTTCGGCATGCTGTGCTTTTGAGACCTCCAGCTGCCTTACAGGAGGTTAAAGTCGGTCCGCGTTCACACGCACGCCATGCCTCTTTTCCGCACATTATTTACAGCATTCATAAATAGTACATATCATTTTAAACGCTGCGACGTTGTGTACCGTAGAACACGTTCTGTATAACATGATAACTACCACAGAGGAACAAAGCAAATCTAGCTTAAGCTTTTCGTTGACAGTTGTACAACTTGGTGTTAGCATGCTAGCAACCTTGAGACCTGGTTTATATGATAGTCATTCATAAACAATTTTGTTTTAGGTCCCTAAGGTGAACAAATTTTATTTGATTTGTTTCCAAATTCCCATATATTCCATGCAGATAGTTAGTTAATATAGACTTTTATTTATTTATTTTTTAAGTCTCATTTTTCCTGATCCAAGAATTTTGATTCACTGAATCATTTTTGTCAGGACCAAGATTTCATTTTCACTTATTAAGTGGTTGAGTGAACTTATTAAGTTCAGTGAATCATCCTGTCAAGAATATTGTTTGATTCAGCAAATTCTTTCCATCAAGACTGAGATTCAGTTTTTTTTTCTTCAAGAGATTCAGTGATTGAATCAGCGAATCGTTACAGTCGCTGTAACGTCCATGATTTGACACCGTCTCATTAATGAATCATTGTATGAGTCAGGGAATCATTTTAGATTATTATTATCTCTCATTGAGAACCATTATTTCGATTCAGTGAAACCTTTTGACTCAAGGATCAAATGAGTGATTCCATTTCTGATTCGCTAGATTTGTTTCGGCTGAATGTTCAAAGCTCTTCAAAACACTTCTAAACTCGAACTCACAAGGACATCCTGAATTAGACGGATCTGAATGAATCAATTAAGCAGACAGACTTGAATCATTTACAGTAAGCCACTTAAAAAGCCTGTACCCTTGTTGACAGAACATAATAGTTAACCTAGTGTTAGCAAGCACACAAGCAATTCTGGTGGCTGTTTAAATATAAACGAATGTTACCTAGCCTAATGTTTTTAAGCAAACATGGCTAACGGCTTTAATAACATAACGGTTAGACCAGCTTGCTTATTAACAATGTTAACTTAATTGGTTTAAACGATATGGTAACTGAATTCATTTTGATGGTTTAATACGTAAGCTAACATTAGCTTGCGAGTGATGTCTGCTAGTTGCTAAAGTTAAACAGCTACAGCTGGAGAGGTGCTATTAGCTAGGATAAGTCATTAGCTGGCACTTATAGTTTGGCCAAATTCTGTTTTAAATATAAACAAAGGCATTTTTGTGAAAGTTATTCAAAAAAGTGTGTGTATACATGTGTGTGAAGTTATATGTAAAGCTTAGCATCCAGGTGAACAGATTTTTAGCAGATAAGCATGTGCAGTAGATCGTTTGTAAATGCGTATTAGATAACAGGACGTCGGTCAACACTCTAGATGTAAGAACCTGCAGGGAAATGTGCATTTTGCTGCTCTGTAATTATGAGCCGGATCGCATTAAGCAGGAACAGATGTAAAGCCAGCTGGCAGCAGCCTATTCAAGGTGAGGTTAGCACAGGACATGGAGAAACATCGCTGGTATTATTTACCTTCTCCTCTTTCTCCCTGATGCCACACTGCAGAGAGAGTCATGAATAAGTCATATCCATGCATACGTTTTTCACGTGACCTGCAGGACTGAGAGAGATGTTAATTGACGGCCATATTGTGGCACTCGTCTATCCTGGCTCCGTTCCCGAGCTTGCAAGGTCGTTAGCTGACGAGCCTCGTGCCTACACCCGGGTGGAGGATGTCCACTGCGTTTTTTAAACACCAGGGGTCGAGACCTCAGATATCACCTCAGTGGTGTAGTTTACAGGATTCACACCAAAGGAAGGTCGCTGATACAGGAGGAAGGAAGGAAGACACTAACGCTAGCGAGCAACAAGTCACTCAGGACAGATGGGGGGGTAGGACAGATAGATTTTACGTACGAAAACGTGCGTAAAATACAAAGGTTGTTTGTCTCTGGCTAAGGGTTAGTGTTAGTTCGCACTAATATCGTCGAGCGATGCTTGCTCGTGATTGGCTGGCAGGCTTGTGTTCTTTTCCTGTGGGTGTAAATTGTACATTTTCAAGAGTGGTAAAGAATTTATGGGCAAGAAGCACAAAGTTACTGCAAATGGTGTTTATGAGAAGTGTGTGTTTTGAAAAATCACTCCAGCTGCAATCCTATTTAGGCAGGAAGGATTTATGAGATGTGTATGCGTGTGTGTGTGTGTAGTGAGATGTTCATGGTGATTGATTTTACACTGTGCCTGAGGGGTTGTTTCTGAACTAGGATAATGCCCAACCCCTCCTCCTCACTGTCCCAGGAGTCTGTTGGTGTATCTGATGCCCATGGTACACACACACACACAGACACACACACCTGTTCTTAGACATACGTGGGTGTATTTGTATCTGCTGTAGGCTCCTGTTTAATTAAAATGTAATGCATTGTGTTTGACTAC
Source organism: Tachysurus vachellii (assembly GCF_030014155.1). Taxonomy (NCBI): domain Eukaryota; kingdom Metazoa; phylum Chordata; class Actinopteri; order Siluriformes; family Bagridae; genus Tachysurus; species Tachysurus vachellii. The sequence goes on from NC_083485.1 coordinate 13,859,079, forward strand.
ACACACACACACACACACACACACTCATGGTGCCATGAACTTTAGAGGAGAGTACTACTGATACAGAGCAGAAGGCTTTTCCTCAGGTGTAATAAAACTGAATTTGACTCGTGTGTGTGTTTTTTTCTTCCTTCGCTCTTCTTCTGCACTCATCGGGTGATGTGAGAGGTATAAACGTCCGTCACTCTGCTGCAGGTCCTTCAGATCAGACCCACAGGAAGCTTTCCTCTGAGGGAGCATGCTGTTCATCACGCCGCCAAACGCAAACGTTCCTTATTGATGTGTAAAGGTGTTTTTTTGTTTGTTTATTTTTTTTAGTTCTGACGTTTTCTCTTCATAAAAATTCATGTATATTAAACTGGAATTGCTGCCGTGTGAGAGGAATAAAACATCGTCAGGACACGAGGATGTAGAAAATATGGAAACTAATCACACCAGAACATTCTCCTTTAACAGCAGGGCTTTATGACTTAAACCATCATCGTGGATTCACAATTCTTCATCATCATCATCATCATCATCATCATCATATTAATCCATTCTCATCATTTTCTGTCTCTCTCTCTCCTTCAGTCTCTATTTCTTTATCTCTGTCTTTCTGTCTGTTTCTCCTCCTCTTTACAGCATATCTCTCTCTTCTTCTGTCAGTTTCTCTATTTCAATCCTTCTGTATGCCTGTCTGTCTCTCCCTCCATCCGTCTGTCTGTCTCTTTCTCTCCTTCTGTCTGTCTGTCAGTCAGTCCTTTTCTGTCTGCCTTTCCTTCTATGTCTGTGTCTCTGTCCCTTTTTTTGTCATCTCTCTCTCTCTCTCTCTCTCTCTCTCTACCCCATCTCCCCCCTCTCTATTCTTCTGTCTGTCTGTCCTGTGTCTACCCTTCTCTCTCTCTCTCTCTCTCTCTCTCTCTCTCTCTCTCTCTCTCTCTCTCTCTCTCTCTCTCTCTCTCTCTCTCTACCACAGACCCCCTCTCTATTCTTCTGTCTGTCTGTCCTGTGTCTACCCCTCTCTCTCTCTCTCTCTCTCTCTCTCTCTCTCTCTCTCTCTCTCTCTCTCACTCTACCCCCACCCCCCCTCTCTATTCTTCTGTCTGTCTGTCCTGTGTCTACCCTTCTCTCTCTCTCTCTCTCTCTCTCTCTCTCTCTCTCTCTCTCTCTCTCTCTCTCTCTCTCTCTCTACCCCATCTCCCCCCTCTCTATTCTTCTGTCTGTCTGTCCTGTGTCTACCCTTCTCTCTCTCTCTCTCTCTCTCTCTCTCTCTCTCTCTCTCTCTCTCTCTCTCTCTCTCTCTCTCTCTACCCCAGCCCCCCTCTCTATTCTTCTGTCTGTCTGTCCTGTGTCTACCCCTCTCTCTCTCTCTCTCTCTCTCTCTCTCTCTCTCTCTCTCTCACACACACCCCCACCCCCCCTCTCTATTCTTCTGTCTGTCTGTCCTGTGTCTACCCTTCTCTCTCTCTCTCTCTCTCTCTCTCTCTCTCTCTCTCTCTCTCTCTCTCTCTCTACCCCATCTCCCCCCTCTCTATTCTTCTGTCTGTCTGTCCTGTGTCTACCCTTCTCTCTCTCTCTCTCTCTCTCTCTCTCTCTCTCTCTCTCTCTCTCTCACTCTCTCTCTCGCCCCCCGCCCCGCTCTATATTGTTCTGTCTGTCTGTCGTGTGTCTCCCCCTCTCTCTCTCTCTCTCTCTCTCTCTCTCTCTCTCTCTCTCTCTCACTCTACCCCCACCCCCCCTCTCTATTCTTCTGTCTGTCTGTCCTGTGTCTACCCTTCTCTCTCTCTCTCTCTCTCTCTCTCTCTCTCTCTCTCTCTCTCTCTCTCTCTCTCTCACTCTACCCCCATCTCCCCCCTCTCTATTCTTCTGTCTGTCTGTCCTGTGTCTATCCTTCTCTCTCTCTCTCTCTCTCTCTCTCTCTCTCTCTCTCTCTCTCTCTCACTCTGTAACACCCCCTCCCCCCACCCCCCATGTCAGGAATCTGTGTGGGTTTATTCAGATTTATTAGGACCACTTTAGAAACAGTATAAAGAAGTCGTGGAGATGTCCAGCTGGGTGTAAATGTTTTGCGGCCTGAAATAAAACAGGAACTTTGTCTCTTTTCTACAATCTATAAGCCTTTTAGCGAAAGCGGTACTCGGTGTATTATCATAGAACGTCGAGTTAAAAGCGGAGCCGAAATCACACATTTCCGTCTCTCACCTTAAGGGTTTCACATTTGAAACTGCGTTCAGGAAAATGACTGGATGTCATCTTTAATAGCTGTTCCAGAAAAATCTAGAGGAAACTATGAATTACACTGACAGTCAATGTGTTTAAAGAAAAACACGAAAACCTATAGTTTGGGTTTAGTTTTTAATGAAAATGCTACAGATGATGATGATGATGATGATGATGATGATGAACGCTGGGAAATATAAAGCCCAGATCTGAAGGTATAAAGATATTAATATTAGGATAAGAAGATATTAATGCCCTTGTTCTAACGTGTTATAATTATGATTACTACTAATAATAATAATAACAATAATAACAGAACATTTTTGGAAGGAGTCTCCTGTGCGAGTCTCTTTACATTTATGTGTGTCTGTGTGTGTTTTTTTTGTGTCTAACTTCAAAAGAACACAATAGCGCGACTGTGAGTGATGTGTTTGTGTTTTTTTCTTCTCCTCCTTCATGTTCCACACCATTAACTGTAACTATAAATGTATAAAACGTACAACTAGACCAGCGTTACAGTCTGTCGGACCAATGGGACGTGTTCAATCGGCATAAAGAAACGAATGATTTCATCACAGGTCATAAATCCGATCTAGTATAAGAAGATTAAAACCCTTCGGGACGTGCCGTCAGGTTGAGTCTTGTGATTATTTTCCTGTAACCGCAGCACCCCCGTTGTGTTGATTTCATCCATCCGCCGGTTCAGCACGAGATTACGACAGGTTTTTGGAAAAGCCGCAACAAAGAGACTGAAAATCCATCTAAACGTCTGGCTCACAATTATTACAGCAGTCGTGCCGCCGTTCTGCTTAACGCTGCTCAGCTTTGACAGGAGCCGTCAAGAGAAGATTACATTTTTCATCCTGTCTTATTTCTTAGTGCAGACAGCAAACATTGTCACATTCAGTTACAACCAATTAGATTAGAGCTTCACAGAGAACTTTAAACTGATCTTTTTTTTGTAGAGTTTTGTAGGTCCAATGGTCAGCACGGTTCAGTGAGGTAATTGTTGTTGTTACGATTTTTTTTTCCAGCTGTGACAATATTCAGCAGTCTCACAAGTTTATCGTTTCTCAGCTTAAGGCCCTTTTTTTCTTCCTCTGTAGTTTTATTTCTGACCGTGTCTCTGTACTCAAGTCTGTGCACCGTTATTAATCACAGAGCATCTAGACTAGAGTGTGTATGTGTGTGTGTGTGTGTGTGTGTGTGTGTGTGTGTGTGTGTAATGCTTTTGAGCTCCACAACAGGAGCAGGCTGGACAGGTGAAATGGTGTTTTTATTTATTTATTTATTTATTTATTTATTTATTTATTTTCAATAAACTGACAGAGCCAGAGAGGCCACACCTCCTTTTTTTTGTACAGTACTGACACACACACAGAAGCCACACCTCCTTTTTTTGTACAGTACTGACACACACACAGAAGCCACACCTCCTTTTTTTTGTACAGTACTGACACACACACAGAAGCCACACCTCCTTTTTTTTGTACAGTACTGACACACACACAGAAGCCACACCTCCTTTTTTTTGTACAGTACTGACACACACACAGAAGCCACACCTCCTTTTTTTGTACAGTACTGACACACACACAGAAGCCACACCTCCTGTTTTTTGTACAGCACTGACACACACACAGAAGCCACACCTTTTTTGTACAGTACTGACACACACACAGAAGCCACACCTCCTGTTTTTTGCACAGTGCTAACACACACACAGAAGCCACACCTTCTTTTTTGTACAGTACTGACACACACACAGAAGCCACACCTCCTTTTTTGTACAGTACTGACACACACACAGAAGCCACACCTCCTTTTTTTGTACAGTACTGACACACACACAGAAGCCACACCTCCCTTTTTGTACAGTACTGACACACACACAAAAGCCACAGCTTTTTTTGTACAGTACTGACACACACACAAAAGCCACAACTTTTGTGTACAGTACTGATACACACACAAAAGCCACACCTCCTTTTTTGTACAGTACTGACACACACACACACATACACAGAAGCCACACCTTTTTTGTACAGTACTGACACACACACACACACACACACATACACAGAAGCCACACCTTTTTTGTACAGTACTGACACACACACACACACAGAAGCCACACCTTTTTTGTACAGTACTGACACACACACAAAAGCCACACCTCCTTTCTATTCTAAGATCATTATCCTCTTGATGCCGTGTGATCATTAAGGCTCACGGAGCGTCTGTGAAATCCTCCCAGTTCTCTAATTTCACCCCGGGGAAGTGATCAGTGTTGTTTATTTTTCTGATTGCTTTCCACAGCCCCAGTTCACATCCTTCTCTCTAAACGCAGACAAGCGGCATGAACGTGAACACGAACAAAGGTGATTGTCGGAAGAAGAAAGGAGGAGTGCTGATGAGACAAAATCCACTGGTGGATTCACCAATCAGCCACGATCCTCGAAGTGCACTAACCGCTCGACACACGTTACGCTCCTCCTCATTACTCTTTCAGAGACATCTATCCTGCTCTCTCACTGTCTTTCTCGGACACTTGCACCTCTCGTTCTCTTCTGCTATCATCATTACTCTAATTTGTTGTCCTTATGACCTTTTTTCTTCTCTTTCTCTCTACCTTTTTGCACTTTTCCCCCCATTTCGTTCCATCTAACTCTCAGACTCTGGATCTGTTTTTTTTGCCTTAACTTTTGTCTTTTTCTTTTGCAATATTTGAAATAATATATTCATCGTCTACGATATCGTTTTCACACTTTGGCTACAATTTTCAGGTTCATGACGGTTTAAATCTGATTAAATCTTCGTGCAGTTTTCTGATGTTAAAGCTAAGGTTTGTCCTTGTGAGGATCAAGATGCCATTTGATCTCATCCATTGTATAGAATGAAGCTCTCACACGTCGTCTATCCTCTCTGGCTTTACTCACAGGTCTCAGCGTCCCAGGAATATTCACTGTACATGTACAATATATATGCTTTATTACATCGCAGCACACGTTTTTCCTTTTTTTTATCCTGGGGCAAATATACAGCAATTAACTTTCAACACACGTCCAGCGAGGTCTTGTTAGAATAATTCAACCTTCTGTCTCATTGGTAATTATTTTGAAGTCTCCATCATAATAACAGCTTCTTTACAGAAATGATGAACTCTTTGACAGGGTTTGTGAGTGACAGGTTTTACATAATGGCCCGATCATCAAGGACAGTAAGACAGTACCAGCTTGATTAGAAAGGAAAAAAAGAAAAACTCTGGGGTCTTCAACATTACAGAAAAACGGATGAATCATTTTTATTAATTCAGTAAAATGATTCAGATGTTCTTAAGTGATTCAGGTATTACTTACTGATTCACTCCGATCTTTTCGATTTACTGAAATAATACGGATGTTCTCAAATGACTCAGTAAATGATTCAGATGTTCTCAGTGATTCAGATATTACTTACTGATTTACTCTGATCTTTTTGATTTAGTAAAAATGATTAAGATGTTCTCAAATTATTCATATACTACTCACCGATTCACTCCATTGATTCAGTAAAATGATTCAGATGTTCTCGAATGATTCAGATATCACTTACTGATTCACTCTGATCTTTTTGATTTAGTATAATGATTCAGATGTTTTCAAATGATTTAGATATTACTAACTGATTCACTCTGATCTTTTTGATTTTGTATAATGATTCAGATGTCCTCAAACGACTCGGCAAAATGATTCGGATGTTTTCAAATGATTTAGCAAAATGATTCAGGAATAACTCACTGATTCGCGTTGATCAATTTGACAGTGATCTCAAATGTTTATCACTAGAAATCCACAGATGGTCAAACATTATCAGTACAAATATTTTTGTTCAGTTCATATTTGTGTGTAGTAGTAGTTAGCACGTTCGCCTCACACCTCCAGGGTTGGGGGTTCGATTCCCGCCTCCGCCTTGTGTGTGTGGAGTTTGCATGTTCTCCCCGTGCCTCGGGGGTTTCCTCCGGGTACTCCGGTTTCCTCCCCCGGTCCAAAGACATGCAAGGCATCTCTGGAAAATTGTCCATAGTGTGTGAGTGAATGAAAATGTGTGTGTGTGCGCCCTGCGATAGGTTGGCACTCCGTCCAGGGTGTATCCTGCCTTGATGCCCGATGACGCCTGAGATAGGCACAGGCTCCCCGTGACACGAGGTAGTTCGGATAAGCGGTAGAAGATGAGTGAGTGAGTGAGAGTGAAGGCAGCTTTTTCTAAACGAACCTTGTCCTGAAGCATTTTATTCCTCTAACAGCCTGAGAATTAGACACTATATCATGCTTATCCATTTAAACAGTAGTTATCTATAGTGAGTTCCTGTTCTCATTATATTCTTTCCTCTGTCTTGAAGCTCAGGATGTTACAAACTAATTAACATCTCTGACACTGGAGACTCCTAAACATCTCTGTATAGAAAACTCCACCATATCAACAATTGTGCACATTTTATAAAAATCAATTTGGATGTAAGTTGTTAATGTGGAAGTGATCGTTCTCATGTAACACCCACATAAAACAGTAAATAATCAGTGATTAACAGACAAATGGATGTGTGAGAGACGTGTAGGTGTGTTCAACTCCGACTGCTTCTTTTAATAAGGCGGCTTGGGAGCTTCAAAAAGTCAGGACACATCGTAAGCCAATCAGCACACACTCACTGCCCTTTTCCTCTTTCTGCTGGCTGGCACTATGTACACACACACACACACACACACACACGCACACACACACACATACAGTACACACACAATAGAAAGGGCATGCTGGTAATGTGGTCTGAATATCAAACATACCCACTAAAGCTGATGCACAAAAACTTACACACACAAACACACACACACACACACACACACACACAGCATATAATTTTAGACCATGAAGGACAGAGCATAAATACAATTTGCTCTCCTGATACTAAACACAATCTCCAAAACACTAGTTTATTACACGTTAATTACACACACCATATCGTTAGCTAGCTTGCTAACAACTGTGGCTGTTTATAGTTCAGTTACACATTAAACTAGTTCAGCTAGCAGCTTAGTTATCTTGGCTAAATGTTTTGAATGCACAATTGTGTCTAGTCTTAATAGCTAACAAACATCCAGTTTTAATTATACAGAACATTAGATAGATTAATGTTAGCTAGTTTATTAATGAGTATGGCTAAGTGTTTAGATTACAGAGGAACATGTGGTTAAGCTAAGGACAGCTAGATTGTCACTGAGCATGGCCTTATTTTTGGATTAAACATATTCTATTTTTAATAAATGAACATAGTTCCACCTTATTAATTACTGGGGTATTTGGAGAACAATTGTTTTATTACTTTATTACTCAGCTGTCTGCTAAATGCCCTGGCTAGCAATGCTAACGTTAGCTAAGTTAAACTAGAATACTGAAGACATGTTGAAGTTCAGGTGATTAAATCTGGTCTTGTTGACCAAAAGGGCCTTTTTTACGCCTGGTCACATTGATAGCTATCTGATTTGTTAAAACTGTTCCATTTACATTAGGCCACATAAACGCGTCTCGGCGAATCGGATATCGATCCGATCTTTCTACTCCCGCCCAAAATGCAAATATATTTTACCTCATTTCCGGGGTAATTGAAATGGAACACACTTTGGTGTTACGACGGTAAAACTCGTTATGATGTTTATGCTACAAAAATCAGCATTTACTGTTTGCTGCGTTTTCGCTGGCGGCAGCAGCGCGTTTTAAGACCCGACGAGACGCCTGGGTGAAAGATCACCTGCGAGTGACGTACTTCCGTTTGGGAGGAGTATAGTGCTGACGTATGTGGCTTGAACAACCACATTCATTTACACCTGTCCAGTTTCATCTGAAACACGTCCCAGACCACCTCCTGAAGTGGTTTGTGCGATCGGATTTATATCTGTCTCGAAACGTTTCGGAGGGCATTTAGACCTGGTCTTTTTACCATCGGATAGCTATCTGATCACAGAACACGCATGAAGTGACCAGGTGTAAAAACCCCCCAAAATCACCCAGAAGGTCACACACACACACTAACACACACACACACACACACACACACACACACACATGTGTGTGTTACATTCATGCACATGAAGTCATTTATCAGAAATTAATCATCTGTAAACAGAGGCAGATGCTGTTTAACCCAATATTAGTAACACAATACAATGTGTGATCATACAAAAACCCAGACCATTTGTCTCTCTCTCTCTCTCTCTCTCTCTCTCTCTCTCTCTCTCTCTCTTTCTTTCTGTCTCACAATCACACACACACAGTATGCATAATTTACACTGCTTGGTAATTGTCTTTCTCATAAATAGTATGAGCTGCATTTCTGCTTGGTTTCCTCCGTCTGCAACGCACCATGCTGTTCCCTGGAGACACAGATTCCCCAGTTTGCAGACTGGATGACTGTGTGCTTTTCTCAGGGTGGCACTCAAACAACGCACACACACACACACACACACACACACACACACACAGAAACAATCAACATGTTCTCAACCTGTATTTATTACTTGCTGGATCTGATCCACCTGAGTCCTCTCCTCTGAGGTCATTGTGCCATGCTGTGTGTGTTGTGGTGGGTCTGTGTGTGTGTGTGTGTGTGTGTGTGTGTGTGTGTGTGTGTGTGTGTGTGTGTGTGTGGCGGGTCTGTGTGTGTTGTGGCAGGTCTGTGTGTGTTGTGGCAGGTCTGTGTGTGTGTTTGTGTGTGTGTTCTGGCAGGTCTGTGTGTGTTTGTGTGTGTGTGTCCTAGGTCAGTGTGTGTTGTGGCGGGTCTGTGTGTGTTTGTGTGTGTCCTGGGTCAGTGTGTGTTGTGGCAGGTCTGTGTGTGTATTTGTGTGTGTGTGTGTGTGTGTTGTGGCGGGTCAACGTGTGTTGTGGCAGGTCTCTGTGTGTGTGTGTGTGTGTGTGTGTGTGTGTGTGTGTTGTGGTGGGTTAATGTGTGTTGTGTTTGGTATAATTCATGATATTCAGGTACTTTAGTATGATATGATTTAGATATAAAGATAAGATTGTGTTTCTAGATTCATTTATATATTAAATTAATTTTAAAGTCAACGTTTATTTCTTTATTTCTTTAGAAAACACAATATCTGGTTTCATGGCAGTTTTTTTTCCGTAAAGCTGTTAATAGTGATAAAGAAATGTCTAGAGAAAGGGACAGTACGGAAAAACGAGAAAGACAGGTAGAGGGAAATAGAGTAAGAGAGACACAGAGAGAGAACAGAGAGAGGGGGGGGGATTCTAAGTGACCTCATAATAATTAATGTGCTGAATGAGATGCTGCTCCTCCTTCAATCTCATCTTTATTCACCACTGTGTGTGTGTGTGTGTGTGTGTGTGTGTGTACATGTTTTGATCTGAAAGACAACAGCTGTGTTTAAGAGAAAGGGAGAGAATGACAGAGTGAGATTACAGACATGTGCGGTTCTGTGTATACATTCTGTTCTAGTAAATGTGTGTGTTTTGCTTGTCTGTGTTTCACAATGTGCTTTTGTTGCCGTGTGTGTGTGTGTGTGTGTGTGTGTGTGTGTGTGTGTGTGTGTGTGTGTGTGTGTGTGTGTGTGTGGCTGCTGTTCTGTTAATAAGAGATCACCTACATTTATAATTAGTACATTTATAATTAGAGAGAGGGAGAGGGAGAGAGAGAGATAGAGCGTGAAAGAGAGAAAGAGCAAGAGAGAGAGAGAGAGCGAAGGAGGGGAAAGAGACAGAGAGAGAGACACAGAGAGAGAGAGAGAGAGAGAGAGAGAAAGAGAGAGAGAGAGAGCGAAGGAGGGGAAAGAGACAGAGAGAGAGACACAGAGAGAGAGAGAGAGAGAGAGAGAGAGAGAGAGAGAGAGAGAGAGAAAGAGAGAGAGAGAGAGAGAGAGAGAGAAGGGGAGACACACACACACAGAGAAAAGGGGAGACACACACACACACAAAGAAAAGGGGAGACACACACACACAGAGAGAGAGAGAGAAAAGGGGAGACGCACACACACACACACTCAGAGAGAGAGAGAGAGAGAGAGAGAGAGAGAGAGCTCATCGATTGTTTCTCTCACTATCACCTAATGAAAATGCTCTATGACAGGAACATGAACTGACTCCTCCCCCTCTTGTCACATGACTGTTGTAAAAGCAGGAAATAAACTATGGCCTACTTTCCATGGTGTTCAGGTTAAAAGCTAGATTATTAAACATCTCGGTTTTTTCAGACAGACTTTAATATTGTACCTATTTAATTTTCGCCTACATTTGCATATTAATGGGCCTGTAATCTTCTCTACACTATCACTATCCTTCATATCACATTAATCACAGAAGGAGGCGACTTCAAATTCCAAAAAAAAACTACTATTTTAGATGTTTGTTTATTGTATATTTAAGATTGATTATTGTTTATTTCCTCACAGCAACAATCCTTTCTCTGGTGTTTATGGTCACATTAGCGTTTGCATCGATGTGATATCAAAGTGGTAAAGATGCCATTTACTGTGTCACGATGGCCGTCTTTTGGTAGATGACGCGAAGCTTTGTGCCACCGAGAGCACAGTATGACCCTGAGCTTATTATTATACTTACTAACACTCAAAATGTCTCTGAATCATTTGTTCTATCTAACCAGGTTTAATCTGGGTTTCTGAAGAGAGAGCAGAACAGATCCATCATCCATTATGGCTTCTCATTGGTTTCTCAGGTAAATGATGGATAGGAACATTAATCACGTACAGGAAGTCCACTTTGTGTCACGTTGCCTCACACCATATCATCATAGATTATTTTCCCAATAATAGCAGCACAGCCCATCTTTCATTATATGACATATGGAAGTAAATATGATTAGATTAGATTAGATTAGATTAGATTCAACTTTATTGTCATTACACATATACAAGTACAGTACAAGGCAACGAAATGCAGTTTAGGTCTACACACCTCACACACCTCACACACACGTTCGCCTCACACCTCCAGGGTTGGGGGTTTGATTCCCAGCTCCACCTTGTGTGTGTGAAGTTTGCATGTTCTCCCCGTGCCTCGGTGGTTTCCTCCGGGTACTCCGGTTTCCTCCCCCGGTCCAAAGACATGGCATCTCTGGAAAATTGTCCGTAGTGTGTGATTGCGTGAGTGAATGAGAGTGTGTGTGTGTGTGCCCTGCGATGGGTTGGCACTCCATCCAGGGTGCATCCTGCCTTGATGCCCAATGACGCCTGAGATAAACACAGGCTCCCCGTGACCCGAGGTAGTTGACCCGAAGTGTGAGGGGAACGTGCTAACCACTAAGCCACCGTGCCCCTGTACTATGAACATGATATAATATATAATATATATGGAAGCGGTGACCAGGAGTTTGTTTCCATGCAGCCGAAATTAAATACTTTCTGGTTTTGAAGCTGTGGGTCACGGATCAGACATGTATTTGTTAATACGAATATGTCCGTCTGTGCATCTTTCTACACAGCAGTGATGAGTAAGGTTATAATAAGGCAGTCATTTTTTAAAAACAGTTGAGTACGCAGCTTGATGAACGTTGCTCAAAGTGTCTTTAATTCCTTTGTTTCTTTCTCATTTAAGTAAACACTAACTAATAAACCCTTCGAGATCGGACCATAAATCCTGCCGGCTTCATTGAGAACGCTCGGATATCTGCAGTATTGAGCTAAAAAACCAGCAAGGAAATGTTTCCATCTTGTTTTCAACCATCGGATGTGCAAAACCAAAGAATCACACACATTTTTGTTTCCCAATGTCAGGGCTCGTCCTTCTGATAGTTTGATGTTCGTATTGTTCTTCAGAAACGTGTATGAATGTAACCGTCTTTTCTGTCCATTTTCTCAGAACTCTCTTGTTTTCAGGGTTGAGGTTCCTTTGCCGGTTTACTGAATAAATCAGGGTTAATGCTGTGACAAAGAGTAATATAAGAACCGGAGACATAAAGAGGGAGATGACGACAGAGAGAAAGAGAGACGTGGAGACATGGCGAGGGAAATGGAGATACAGAGAGAGGCATGGAAATCTATAGAGACAGATGAAGACATATAGAGGAACATGGAAATAGAGGAATATAGAGATGTAGATTGGGATATGAAAATATAGAGAGAGACTTTGAGACATAGAAAAGTTCATGACGCTATAGATCAGGACATTTAGAGGAGAGGGGACATTTAGAGCAGAATATTAAGATATAGAGAATAACAAAGACTCAAAGGGAGACATGGAGGCTTATAGAAAGACCCAGAGATGTAGAGAGGGGACATGGAGACGTAGAAAGGGATAGTGACTTGTGGAGAGGAACATGGAGACATAGAGAGGGGACTTGGAGACATAGAAAAGGACAATGACTTGCAGAGCGGGGACATGGAGACATAGAGAAGGACAGTGTTTTGTAGAGAGGGACATTGAGACATAGAAAGGGAAAGTGACTTGTAGATGGGGACATGGAGATGTAGAGAGGGGACATGGAGACATAGAGAAGGACAATGACTTGTAGACAGGGACATGGAGATATTACAAAGGAAATTGAAGGATATAGAGAAAGACATGGGGATGTAGAGAAGGAGAGATTGAGATACAGGAACGGACACTTGCGACATGAGTAAGGAATCAGACAGAGAGACAATGAACAGAGTGAGTCAGGAAGAGATAGAGGGAAAACTGGAGAGCAGGGGGAGGATGGAGAGCAAGGTTTAATCTCCCCTAATAGCTGATCAGCTTCTGCATAAATAAGCATCTTCCTGCACACTGTGTGTGTGTGTGTGTGTGTGTGTGTGTGTGTGTGTGTGTGTGTGTGTAGGACCTGGGTGATAGCTTGTGGCTCATATGCAGATTACAGCAACGGGCGACTCGAGGTCAATAAGTACAGATTATTGGCTCGATATCTGGAAGGCTGATGATCTGAAGAACGCTGACAAAGCAGGAGCTTCCGTGCCGCTTCCAAACAGCCAATCAGGACACAGAATCGATTAACCATTGGCAAGGCCACTTAATAGGTAACATGCATGTTTGCAAATGGACATGAAAAAAGAGCAGAGCGTGTTATTAAAATAGTATAAAATATTGGAGACCTAAAAACATGAGGAGAGAGAGAGAGAGCTGCATGAGGAGGGAGGGGGGTGTATGAGGAGAGACAGACAGGCAGAGAGAGAGAGAGAGAGAGAGAGAGAGCTGCATGAGGAGGGAGGGGGGTGTATGAGGAGAGAGAGAGAGAGAGAGAGAGAGAGAGAGAGAGAGAGAGAGAGAGAGAGAGCGTGATGAGGAGGGAGGGGGGTGTATGAGGAGAGAGAGAGAGAGAGAGAGAGAGAGAGAGAGAGAGAGAGAGAGAGAGAAGCATGAGGAGGGAGGGAGAGAGAGACAGAGAGACAGAGAGAGAGACAGGCAGAGAGAGAGAGAGAGAGAGAGAGAGAGAGCTGCATGAGGAGGGAGGGGGGTGTATGAAGAGAGACAGAGAGAGAGAGAGAGAGAGAGAGAGAGAGAGAGAGGGAGAGAGAGAGAGAGAGAGAGAGAGAGCTGCATGAGGAGGGAGGGGGCTGTATGAGGAGAGAGAGAGAGAGAGAGAGAGAGAGAGAGAGATGCATGAGGAGGGATGGAGAGAGAGAGAGAGAGAGAGAGAGAGAGAGAGAGAGAGAGAGAGAGAGAGAGAGAGAGAGACTCTTGTTGTGTGAGAGAGAGAGAGAGAGAGAGAGAGAGAGAGAGAGAGAGAGAGAGAGAGAGAGAGAAGCATGAGGAGGGAGGGAGGGAGAGAGAGAGAGAGAGAGAGAGAGAGAGAGAGATGAGGAGGAGGAGAGAGAGAGAGAGAGAGAGAGAGAGATGAGGAGGGAGGAGAGAGAGAGAGAGAGAGAGAGAGAAGCATGAGGAGGGAGGGAGGGAGAGAGAGAGAGAGAGACAGAGACAGAGACAGAGAGAGAGAAGCATGAGGAGGGATGGAGGGAGAGAGAGAGAGGGAGAGAGAGAGAGAGAGAGAGAGAGAGAGAGAGAGAGAGAGAGAGAGAGAGAGAGAGAGAGAAGCATGAGGAGGGAGGGAGAGAGAGAGAGAGAGAGAGAGAGAGAGAGAGAGAGAGAGAGAGAGAGAGAGAGAGAGAAGCATGAGGAGGGAGGGAGAGAGAGAGAGAGAGAGAGAGAGAGAGAGAGAGAGAGAAGCATGAGGAGGGAGGGAGAGAGAGAGAGAGAGAGAGAGAGAGAGAGAGAGAGAGAGAAGCATGAGGAGGGAGGGAGAGAGAGAGAGAGAGAGAGAGAGAGAGAGAGAGAGAGAAGCATGAGGAGGGAGGGAGAGAGAGAGAGAGAGAGAGAGAGAGAGAGAGAGAGAGAGAGAGAAGCATCATCAGTGTCCCAGTCTTTACCTGAGCACCAGCTAGTAACACATAATCTACTGATTCACTACAAGTGAGCTACAAAGCTGATTGAGACACAGCCTGGGCTACTGTATATATTAGCTACATTAGCTTCACACTCAGAAAGCAACTATATATTGGGAATGGGAAATATTGGTAATGCTTGGAATAATGGCTTCGAATAACTGCCACTTCCTGTACTGCACTACCCACAATTCTCAGTGGAGCAAAAACTAATAAGTGTGAAGTATTCAGATTACTCAGTATTCATTTAGCATCTTCTGATCCACATCCAGCTGATCTTAGCCTTTATTTTTAATCCGGAGAAACCACACAACACGGCAGCTGAGAGCAAAACTCCTAACGCGGCGGTTCTTACTGAACATCCTGCGACTCCATTAACAGAACGAGAAACTGACGAGGCTTTAGATCACTTTTACGCAAATATTACAAACAGCTGCACTCACCAGCTTGGTTCAGCAGGAACGCCATCCAGAGGCAAAAAAAACCCTCTTTTATCACTGGGGATAAATAAAAAAATCTGTCATGTGGCCTTTATTGAAATGCCTCCTGTGTCTAAAATGGGCTTCTGTTAGAAACGTCTGTTCGGTTTCTCAGGCTGGAAGTGAAACCTGTTTCCTTTCTCACTTGAGAATTTTCATCGACTGCAGGAAAAAGATAGAATGTCTGTGTGATAAAATACTGGAGTTAAGGGAAAATAATCAACGGCGTTCAGGCAATGCAGCAAAAAATTAGTTTGCGTCCTTTAACATGCCGCACATTTTTATATAACAATTTTATTCCTCGTATAGCACAGACTTTTTATCCATTTATGGTTACATCCAATGTTATTGAACATCTACAAGCAGGATGTAATGAGTCTGTCTGTGTTTCTGTCCTGTTTCTGTCTGCTGTCTTTCCCGGTTGTTAATTGTTTGCTCCGCCCACTCTTTTGTTCCCATGGACATTAATTGTACTCCTTCATCCCCTCAGGTGTGTTGTCTTGTCTCTAATTAGTTCTGCTGTGTGATTGGTTCTTGTCTCTTATTTATACTCTGTTTGTTCACTTCCCTGGGGTTGGTCGTTCTGACACGAGGTTGGACAAAGGCGAGTGAGGATCCAAATGCAGTTTTAGATTTTACTTACACCAAAACAAGAAAGAGGTAATACAAACAAGCAAACAAACAGGCAGGCAAAACAGAGCAGAATACAGAGCAGACAGGAGACCGGAACATCCACCACATACATACAAGCACAATGCAATAACGACCAACAAAAGGGAAGTGAACACACAGAGTATAAATAACAGACAAGAACCAATCACAGAGCAGAACCAATTAGAGACAAAGACAAGACACCTGAAGGAGAGAAGGAGTACAATTAATGTCCATGGAAACCAAAGAGTGGGCGGAGCAAACAATTAACCACAGGAAAAGACAGCAGACAGAAACAGGACAGAAACACAGACAGACTCATTACACAGGATATTTCCTGTTATACAGACTTTACGTCACAGTCGGAACAATCTGTTGTTACCAAGCAACCACTAAACCATCATGAGGTAAAATCTTTTACAGCTTTAACTACAGATGTTACAAAGCACTGGTACTGGAGACTCCTTTCCAAGAATTGAAAAAAAAAAAAATTATCAGCCATAGAAATGCTTTTCTTCATTAATTAGCACTGATGTGTGATTTGTTGACGATACGTAAAGATTAAAACACTTCTTTATTTATCTTATACGTATTAATTTCTTTTATCCATTTCTAGTTACATTTAAAAACAAGTTAGCTTGTTTTATCGCTAATGGTCGCTCCTTTATTATTCATTCATCTTCTACCGCTTATCCGAACTACCTCGGGTCACGGGGAGCCTGTGCCTATCTCAGGCGTCATCGGGCATCAAGGCAGGATACACCCTGGACGGAGTGCCAACCCATCACAGGGCACACACACTAATTCACTCACGCAATCACACACTACGGACAATTTTTCCAGAGATGCCAATCAACCTAACATACATGTAATTGGACCGGGGGAGGAAACCGAAGTACACGGAGGGAACCGAGGCACCCCCCCCCCCCCTTAAAATTATTAATAGTAATTAATTATTTAAAAAAAAAGAATGGAGTTGTCAGAATGGAGGTGGGGATCGAGTTCCGATCGGAGACAAAGACGGAGCCTCGAAAAACACTGAACAACAAGGTATAAATAGGAAAAAATAAAAAATAAAGGTGAGAAACAGGACAATGGAACTGGTGGAGCTAAGCACAGGCTAACAAAAGCACATGACAATACAGGCATAAATAATGACATACATCCAGTCCTGCCAGATGGCCCTCTGGTGGTCAGACAGGGAAATGTCCTCGCAGTCTCTAACAGCTGGTACTGGAGTCTCCTTTCCAAAATCCTAAATAAACATCCCCAAGCAGAAAACTTCACCGATCCAAGATTACAAGTTTTTTTTCTTTGATTCATAACAACAGCATTTTTAAATGTTTTAAATATATATATATATATATATATATATATATATATATATATATATATATATATATATATATATTTTTTTTTTAAATGTTTTAAATATATATATATATATATATATATTTTTTTTAAATTTGCTTTAGATGTAATGTTTTGAATCAACACCTTCTGACCAATCAGGATAGAGAATTGGACAGTGTGACGATACATCGCTTGTGATGGAGCACATTAGACATAGTTTTTCTTCCACATTTACTGCTAATTTGCTTCTTTTCTTTGTGAACACGCTCATTATTATTCCTTTATTCACCGTTAATTCAGAGCATTCTGCGTCGCGCGTGATCGCACCTTCGGCAGAACAGACAATGACGAAGAAGCTTCAGCTTTTGTCCTCAAAGCCATAGAAATGAATATGATTTCCATGACAGAAACGGTTTCACCGAGCTCCTTCCTCACACACCACCATTAATTTAGATCTCAAATGATGGAAATTGAAGTTTCTGCAATTTCAAAATATCACAAGGCTGCCAGAGCAAGAGCTCTTATTTCTGCTATTTGTCAGTTCTTGTCAGGACGAAGTAGAAACATATGGAAGTTGAAGCCGTTCTTCAGTCGTCCATCTGGAATTTCTGTTTCCTCTGCGTGCTTGTGGAGGATCTGAGAGCAGATTTTAGCCTCCACTACGCTGCAGATTCGGAGAAAGACCTCGGTTCTGGATCGGCGTACCGTCTACACTTTTATCTCAATCAGACTTTAATAACAGACTGTCTGGATTTTTTTTTTTCTGTAAAAAGGCTCTGAAATGACATATTGACAACATAACAGCTCATTAAGCATCACTGATTTTCCTTAAAGACAATGATGGTTGAAAGCACCATTTTTTCTGCTATGTGCGGAATTTCGTTATTGAGTTTTCCTTTCTATTGTCGCAAGCTCGGATCGATGTCCCCGCCGCTCCTTCAGGTTTTTTCTCGTTTCTTCCCAGGCATGGAAGATGAATAATCTGAAGATTATTTCCAAACCTGTGCACTTCACACGGATCTCTTAGCAACCGTCACAAGCTCAGCCTCCACCGATGTGACAGCTTCTGCGAATCGGCTGCTCGCAAAACAGATCGCTAAAGAGATTATTAATCGTTTTCATTCATTACCTGCTCCTGATCTGAGAGATTTGTAGACCACGATTTATGGTCATGCATCCAAACTCTAGACTCTAGATTCCTGAATCAGGTTTTTAATGGTGAATCCCGTGCTTTCCAGACTGATGGCTGCTCCTAACCATCTTACTCAGTTTCAAATCACTTAACCAAGATTTGTGTCAAGAATTTTCCTAGCACTGGGATTGTAACCTTGGTCTGTTTATTTATTTATTTATTTATTTATTTATTCATTTATTTTGGGGCCTCATGAAATATCCAGACATAAAGCCTTGGCCGATTTTACAGCATCTCTTCAGCTTTCATAAAAGAGAAATTGTTAATGAGGGTTTAGCGTGCTATAAATAAACCATGTAGCTGTAAGTGTGTAAATCTTCTGTTCTCCAGAGCAGTTTTTAAAAAAGTGTTTGTCCGCTTTTCCTTAAACGTTATTGTCTGGCTACAAACTGGATTTGTAATGGGTTTAACGGAAACGAAAACAAAACCCCTAATAAGTGTGGAGAAATGAATGCAAATGCAAATGAATGAAATGCTTATTTTTAAGCAAGATGTATCTTTATTTACTAATAAAATAAAATTATAATACTATAACAATTAATTTAAATAAAAATAAAATTCTCCTGATTTTCAACTTCTGGAGAATAAACAAACAAACAAACAAACAAACAAATAAATAAATAAAGTAATTAATTAATTAAATTAATTAAAACATAAATAAAATGTGAAAAATATTACTCTATTTTTATATTATAATATATATTTTATCTTCTCAGCTACTCAGCCAGGGGGCACGGTGGCTTAGTGGTTAGCACGTTCGCCTCACACCTCCAGGGTCGGGGGTTCGATCGATTCCCGCCTCCGCCTTGTGTGTGTGGAGTTTGCATGTTCTCCCCGTGCCTCGGAGGTTTCCTCCGGGTACTCCGGTTTCCTCCCCCGGTCCAAAGACATGCATGGTAGGTTGATTGGCATCTCTGGAAAATTGTCCGTAGTGTGTGAGTGTGTGAGTGAATGAGTGTGTGTGTGTGCACCCTGTGATGGGTTGGCACTCCGTCCAGGGTGTATCCTGCCTTGATGCCCGATGACGCCTGAGATAGGCACAGGCTCCCCGTGACCCGAGGTAGTTCAGATAAGCGGTAGAAGATGAGTGAGTGAGTGAGAGCTACTCAGCCATGTGAAATGATTTCTTCTCAGCTTGTCTTATACGCTGATTCTAATAATTCCGTGAAAAACTAGCTCTTCCTAATAAAGTGTCAATATCACAAACGAACATATCCAGGTGTTTTCAGTCTTATAAACTCTAAACGCTAACTTGAACTCTCTTATCCTGTCTCACCTTTACTCCGCCTGTGAGGCTGTTCTCATCTTCAGTGCTCAGAGGATGTTGTGTGAATAAAGTCATCATGATGTGTCTTATGATAGCAGCCAGAACATGAATTCAGGTTTGGAGCAGGATCAGTAGGTCAGTAGATCAGTAGGATCACGGCGCTCGAATGACTCCCAGCAAGGAAGACTACTTAACAAGGGCATCGCTCGGGGAAGCCGTAGAGCCGCATCATCAAAAAAGTGCTTTTTTATTTTCTGCTGTTGTTAAAATAGTCAGTGTTGTATAAAGTACTAGAAAGCAATACTTGAGTAAAAGTACAAGTATCGTACTAGAAAAAGACTTTAGTAGAAGTGAAAGTTACCTTTTAGAATATTACTCAAGTAAAAGGCTTAAAGTATCTGATATTTACTGTACTTAAGTATCAAAAGTCATTTTCTGATATTTAATGTACTTAAGTATTTGAAGTAAAAGTAAAAAGTAAAATTTCAGTGATTTTCTGTAGACATAAGATCAGGGGCGGTTCTAGGGTCTCATCTTTAGGGGGTTTTTAGCCCTCAGTGAGAATTTAAAACAAGAAGAGTTTTATATTATATATTATATGACTACATAATAAGCCAAAAGTTATGGGATTATTAAATGGCAAAAGTGGACATCAAAATTTTATGCATGATGTAATGATGTCAGTCTTGAATCAAATCAGTTCATGTATGTGTGCATTCTCTACAAACAGTGTGTCCAATGAATGCAGTCATTAGTCAAACTAATATTCACAAGACAAAGACCAAATCAATAAATGTTATTTTTATTTAGTATTGAATGGATTGTTTGCATTAATATTTTGTTTGTGCTACAACTCTGGTAATAAGAATAGTGACATTTCACTGCTTTTGGTTGACGTCTTTGCGGCTTTCCGCCAAATAACGTTATAGATAAACGCCTCCAGCTCTGACTGCGTGTGCACGCTGCGTGTGCCTGTGCTTCTCCGTAGAGCGTGCGGACGTGCGTAATGCAATCTAGGAGCAGTGATTCACCAAACCTCCTTTATTGCAGTCGCTGACATTTCTTCTGATTTTATTTTGTAGTAACGAGTAACGAAGATGCTTAGTGGAAATATAACGGAGTAAAAGTTTACATTTTATCTAGGAAATGTAGTGGAGTGAAAGTGAAAGTTGACATAAATTTTAATAGCGAAGTAAAATACAGATACGTGACATTTCTACTTAAGTACAGTAACGAAGTGTTTGTACTCCGTTACATTACAACACTGAAAATAGGTAATGAACAAACGGCATGTTTTACACTTTCACATCTTTTTATAGTCTTCTATCTTTTCTTGTTAGTTTCACATCTCTCTAATCACACGATTCATTTGCTTTTATCTGATTGTATTTTTACATTTATTAAAAAAGATTCATTTCATTTCACGTCTGAGTCTTTACACAGGATTCGTTTATTTGTACACGACTCACTTACTGTCAAACGATTCATTTCTTGTTGTATTTGTTTTACACGTGACACGATTTTCCTATTTTCACATGATTCATTTATTTTTCATGTGATTTATTTTTTTCATTTTTTTTGCTTGTTTCTTTTTTTTCATGACATGTTTTCTTATTCATTTATTTACTTAGTCATTTACTTTTCACATGCAGTTGAAAGAGATGATTCACATACTTTCATGTGATTCATTTTGAACATGATTCATTTCATCAAATCATTCTACATTTTTTGTCACGTTTTTTTTAATGATTTGTTTATTTTTATGAATCAGTTGGTGGATAGGGGAATTGGAGGGCGTTAGGGGAAATTGGAGGGGGTATGGGGGAATTGGAGGGGGTATGGGGAATTGGAGGGGGTATGGGGAATTGGAGGGGGTATGGGGGATTGGAGGGCGTAAGGGGGTATTGGAGGGGGTATGGGGGGTTGGAGGGCATAAGAGGGTATTTAGGGGTATGGGGGATTGGAGGGGGTATGGGGGATTGGAGGGCGTAAGGGGGGATTGGAGGGGGTATGGGGGATTGGAGGGTGTAAGGGGTATTTGCAGGGGGTATGGGGGGTTGGAGGGCATAAGGGGGTATTGGAGGGTGTAAGGAGGTATTGGAGGGGGGATGGGGGTTGGAGGGCCTAAGGGGGTATTGCAGGAAGGATGGGGGTTGGAGGGTGTAAGGGGGTATTGGAGGGGGTATGGGGGTATTGAAGGGTGTATGGGGGTTAGAGGGGGTGTGGGGCAGTTGGAGTGTGTGTGGAGGTAAAATAATCCAATAGTTGCTGCACGCCTGCTGTACAGTTAAAACAACTCTCGGTGCACAAATTAAGTGGATGCTTATGCTATGTTATGCTTTAGCCCATGACTGAATTAACGCCACAGGGAAGTACAGAGCGTTCTGTTCAGACGTGATTTGTGTGTTTATGACCCCGATGTAGGCGTGTGCACTTAACACATAGCTGTGTGCATGTTGAGTGGGCGAATGCAGAGATGGCAGGAGTTCTACACATGCTGGCTGTTTAAACTTTCATGCATGTGTGTGTGTGTGTGTGTGTTTGTGTGTGTATCTAGCTAAATGGCTCCTGTTAGTGAGGCTGGGGGTGACAGGACTGGCATTCTCTCTAATGTGAAGAGTCTAACAGCCACCGGCGACAAGCTCCAGCACACGCCAATCCTGTCAAAACCACTTTATTCTTCACACGTCCCGCTCAATATATGATGAGCTAATGCTGTGTGTGTGTGTGTGTGTGTGTGTGTGTGTGTGTGTGTGGATCGAATACAAGAGGACAGTACAAATGCATGTTTTATAAAGGAAATTCAAGACAGAATTAAAGATGACTTTTCTTTTTTAAAGTGTTAACCATTTTCTGAACATTTTCCTAATACAAACAGATTTACCAATTTTTTTTTTGTGTGCGATTGAGATAACATCAGCTTATTTTTTTCCGTGATGAAATGTTAAAAACCAAAATACAACCTAATCTGTAAATACAGTCAACATCTCTGTTTTAAAAACTATTTTCATATAATTGATCAAAATATTCGGGGGCACGGTGGCTTAGTGGTTAGCACGTTCGCCTCACACCTCCAGGGTTGGGGGTTCGATTCCCGCCTCCGTCTTGTGTGTGTGGAGTTTGCATGTTCTCCCCGTGCCTCGGGGGTTTCCTCCAGGTACTCTGGTTTCCTCCCCCGGTCCAAAGACATGCATGGTAGGTTGATTGGCATCTCTGGAAAAGTGTGTGCCCTGTGATGGGTTGGCACTCCGTCCAGGGTGTATCCTGCCTTGACGCCCGATGACGCCTGAGATAGGCACAGGCTCCCGGTGACCCGAGGTAGTTCGGATAAGCGGTAGAAAATGAGTGAGTGAGTGATAGTGAGTGAGCTTATGTATGTGGAAGAGGACAGACTGTAGTTTGAGAAGATGCCTGGTTTTGTGTGTCTCAGAGCAAGGATGTATTCGGCTGGTGAGTCGCAATCAGCAGATGACTAATTGGGGAGAAAATTGGAAAAACCCTGAGAATCCAGATAATCAGGAGCTGAGGAGATCATGTAAATCTCCTCACTATCAAGAACCAAAGCATAGAATCAAATTCAGAGCTTTTAATAAACAAGCTTTCAGTCTGTAGGATTCAGTATGAAAAGAAATATTAAACAATCTGTAACATTTGAGTTGATGCTCAATACAAATGAAATAATCACCAAATTTTGTACATTTGGTGGAAATATGGATGTTACTGTATTTATAGAAATAAACCATATCGTCGCTGTCAGGCGGAATCCTCGTATCTCCAAAACCGTTATTTTTCAGGAAATTAAAAAAACTCCGTACCTTATCTGCAGTACACAGGGTTTAGTCCACGTTGCAGCGGATTGTCTTGCGCTAAATTCCTGTCCTCAGACGAGCACCAGAACTAGCGGGGGTCAAGATTTTTTTTCTTTGAGCCCAGTGTTTTGAAGACATTTACCTCAGAAGACGTGTTGATTCGTTGCGACTCTTCTTGAGGAGAAATATGCCGTGAAGCTCTCCCGCGGAGTGAGGAAGAGGTGGACAGTTGAAGTGTCCAATGGAGTTATGAGATTTGCGCTCAAGCTATTTTCAAGACTTTAGATTGGTTAATAACTTGTAAAAATAACAGACCCACGTGGGGACTGACCAATAGCATCGATATGTGAAAAAATATGAAATTGACCAAATTTGGACATACGAGGTTTCCGCCCGACAGCGACGATATGTAATGGAAGTGCAGTAATGAAGGGAGATGAGCAATCATAAATCAGTTATTATAAACATACAAGTGTAATTGTTTAGACATTAATAAAAGTTAGAAATTCTATTTTTTATCATAGCGAATTGTCTGTCAGAAAAAGAGGAAGTGTACCAGGAAGTAATACAATAATGCTCAGTAACAGCGACTGCGATAAACTAACAACAACATTGTTCAATAACCCTTTAAATTTCCTTATAAGAAAAAAAACCTCACTGATTCAGAGAATCAAACAGAAGAAGAGAGACAGAGAGAGTGAGAGAGAGAGAGAGAGAGAGAGAGAGAGAGAGAGAGAGAGAAAGACAGAGATCTACACTTCTGTCTTTCTCTAACAGGCTTCATCCATTCACCTTAAGCTGAGACACACCAGAGACATCTGGCAAACTGTTCCAGTCTGAACTAACCTGCGATTCACCCAGCTGTAATATCAGACAGAGGATGTGAGTGTGGGAGGATTGAACTAGTTTGTTGGTATAAAGTAAAACAAGAAAAAGACACTTTCCATTAGTGACGTGTCTCTCCAGAGACATCCCAGCATCTATATAGACTATATCTATATAGTGTATTTTTCAGATAAGGTTCGGGAAGTGACCGTGAGACTCTCGTGTGCGAGTCCTAAACAGAAGCTTCCGGAAGAACAGGAACATTAATAAACAATAGACCTGCTATATTTCACATATTATATCTATCTGAATCTCTCTCTCTCTCTGTGTGTGTGTGTGTGTGTGTGTGTGTGTGTGTGTGTGTGGGTGTGTGTGTTGGTGTGTGTATCTATTTATTTTAAGAAGAATAAATTAATTGATTTCACACCTCATTGACTCAAATCAAATTAGCCTTGGCTGTAACTTAACTGTAAATTTAGCAGCATATTATAAAACCTTAATGTGTTTAAAATGCTAAATTCACTTTAGTCTGTTTATCACAATGCTAGTTTGTTGATTAGCCTGTTTATTATAATGGTAGTTTTAGAGCTAGAATCTTACTGCACCTCTAGATAATGAATTAGCCAGTTTAACTAGTTCTAGACCTAGACTTTTTACTATGATGCTAATTCTAAAATTAACTAGTGTTAAACAGTCTCAGTTTAGAACTAGCATTAAACAATGTACTTCTAGAAAAGAACTAAAAGAAATATTTTATCAGAATTATAATGTTCATAAACAGTCCAGGTCTAGAATTAGCATCATAGTAAAAGAAAGAACTGTCTAGATCTAGACATTAAATTAGTGCGTAAAGGGTCTAACTTCAGAATTAGCATCATAGTAAACGCTATAGGTCTAGAATTAGCATTACAGTAAGAGAAAAAAGGATTAGTGTAAATGATCTAACTAGTTTTTGTCTTACTCTGTTTTTCTTATACTCAAGATATAAAATACAAAAGGTGAGTGAAATTCTTAAGTTCTTGAACTTCAACATTTATTGCTAGTTCTAGTCCTTGACTGTTTGAATGCTAGCTATTAGATTAGCCTAGTAATTATTTACTAGTTCTAGAGGTAGGAAGTATAAAATAATTGCTAGATCAGCTTGGTTTTACCCACTTTCAACACTAAACCATGGGTGACACTATTTATTTTATAACCCTAACCCTAGGTCCCATTCATTGAGTCAGTTCATCTCTGGCTTCATCTCTGCTACTGTTTTGATAACAACTTTATTAGAGGGAATAAGTCTTCCAACCTATTTAAAACATTTTCTCATGGTAGAGCTCAACAGCCCCCTGTCAAACTTTTCCTGTCCAGTGGAACCGATGTAGTAAATGTGACGTGTCATCCGAGTGCACACTAATGCTGATTGACAGGTCCAGAGAAAGCTTGGTGAGAACCGCTATGCTGCCAGCTTGCTGTTCATGCAATTAAGTTATAGGCAGTCGAAGTTATGAATTTAAACCACCCGTTCCCTATTATTAAGAACTTGATGCTGCAATTTTTTAACAGAGCTTGACAGATTTGCCTTGAACAAAACTCCCCTCGTCCTCGTCCCCCAGGAGACCTAGCGAGGTTCATAGGATGAAGCGATGTAATGTGATTTGTCTTATATACAGAGATTATACTGACGTGCCATGTTTTGCCTTTCTGATCCGCACCCGAGGCGACCGCACCACTTCTGTACAGTCTGTTCAGTCACTTGAAGGTTTAGTCTGAGATATAAGCACTTCAAATGTGCTTTCTAACTGGAATTTGGTTCTTCTTTTTATTATTATACTGCATTTGTTTTTTATTACATGCACCACTGAGTGCTTTCTACACCCTGAGACTATTGACCAGGTATTTATCCCTGCATGTAGATCAATACATCGGTGGCTACATCTTGGGTGGCTGAACACTATCAAGAAGCCTTGACCAGATGATTCCACTGTTTGAGCAGAACAATCTGATTCCTTGGCAGAAGCCTGTGCTTGAGCTGGGGTAGCAACTACTTGGGTGGCCACCTTTACAACAACCAATAACAACAACTGCTTGGGCACAGGGCATTTCCTGCTTTGGAAAATACAACCCTTGCTACCACAGATGCCCCTGCCCTGGTGGGTTTCTGAATGGATGAATAAAGCTCCAACTTGCCCTGACTTATCCATGAAGTATCCATTACTTGGGCTGAAGAAATGTTTTTGGGGGCAGATGCAGCTCTAACAGATGCAGGCCTGAATCGATATCCATTCATGCTTTGGAGGAAGCAATCTGCTGTTTGTTGGTGAAGCCAGTGCATAGACAGATGAAACCAATGCTTTGGCAGAAGTAGCCCCTGTTTGGGAAAGCCTAGGAACATGAAGCCTCTGTGTGGGTGGATGAAGCCACTGACTCAGTATATCCAGCTCATGTGTAAGAAGAAGATGCATCCACTTTGTGTGGGTGGATGAAGTTCCTACTTTGGCAAAAGAAAGCCCTGCTTGGTCTCAGATAGCTTCTGTTTGGGCAAAGGAAAGAAGCAACTTATATAGAAGAAATATCTGCTTTGGTATAAGAAACTTCTACGAAAGAAACCCCGGCTTGGGCAGATACAGCTAAAATTTGGGTGGATAAAGCCACCTACTGTATTCTTGGGCAGATCAAGCATGACTGCATGAAAAGGCTTTGTTGTAATTTGCAGATTTGATTCTTCAACTCGGGGGGCATGGTGGCTTAGTGGTTAGCACGTTCGCATCACACCTCCAGGGTTGGGGGTTCGATTCCCACCTCCACCTTGTGTGTTTGGAGTTTGCATGTTCTCCCCGTGCCTCGGGGGTTTCCTCCGGGTACTCCGGTTTCCTCCCCCGGTCCAAAGACATGCATGGTAGGTTGATTGGCATCTCTGGAAAATTGTCCGTAGTGTGTGACTGCGTGAGTGAATGAGTGTGTGTGTGCCCTGTGATGGGTTGGCACTCCGTCCCGGGTGTCTCCTGCCTTGATGCCCGATGACGCCTGAGATAGACACAGGCTCCCCGTGACCTGAGGTAGTTCGGATAAGCGGTAGAAAATGAATGAATGAATGAATGAATTCTTCAACTCATTCCCTGAATTGTTGATAAGCAAAATAATTTAGCACAGTGTATAAGGAGAAAATCTCATGCTTCCCTATTTGTCCTTCATCTGAGGCAGATAGCTATACGACTTTCAGTGAGAGCACTTCACTCATAGAGATGAGAGTAAAGACACAGTAGCCTTTGATTATAAGTGGAAGAGAGAGAAAGGGGGATGAAGTGAGCTTCTGCACCCTGGACTCTCTACTGTAAGCGGAATTGATTCAGTGCTGCAGGGTCATTTTTCAGCTCGGGAAGAGTGAGGGAATAAATCATGTGCAGACGTCTGGAGGTGGAGGTGTGCCGTGATGGAGAGGTGGCTAATGGCTGCTTCTTCAGCTGCCAGCAGCCTGACCCTGCGGGTCAAAGCAATAATGAAAGCGTCCTGGCCTTTATCTCTTCCGTCTGCCCCCAAAGACCTCCTTCTTTCTCTCTATCTCCTGCTCCTTTACCTCTTCTTGCTCTCCCACATGGACAGGCCAGTTGGTACATGAACGGCTTAAGCGCAGGTAATAGCTCAAACACGGGGCATCTGTCAACCCCTTTGTGTTGTTCCATCACCCATGATCTTTTGAGTTCAGCCCCAGTCATTTTGAATTGTACTGTATCAGTATCGCCACTTGCACCACGCTTGGTAAAGGATTTAACCTCTGGGATTAAGTTTGTGTAGTTCTCACAAAGTAAATAACAGGGTAGTGAAAATGCAGTGCACAAGAAACCACTTGAAAGTCCGGCACCTTCGTCTTCGTAAAGAAACCAATGATCTATTAATATGTATGTTATGCAAATTCAATTATTCCAAAGCAATGTACTGTACTTGTGCTTCCTATGCTTACAAACATGTTTCTGGACTACCTTTCACCAGCATTAGCATGAGAACACTGCTATCTTCCAGCTAGTTATCCAGTACAAATTGTGCATCACTAGTATTAACTAAGTTACCTAGCTAGTTTAAAATGCAGGACCTAATGCTAAAGGTTTTGGGTTTACCGGTAGATCTGATGACAATCGATCGAGGCTGTCAAGCAGTCAAGATCATGAATGAAATCTTTAAAATAACAAACCGGAAAGAGGTTATTATTTAATCCTAGTTTATTAAAAATATATAAAATTTTTTTTGTTTGGTTTTGAAAATCTACCAATAAATTTGTCAGTTGTATTGGATTGGTTTTAATAACGACTTGGTTGCTATTTAGGATCATTTCAGAGACAAATAAATAGACAGAGTGTTCGAGGACCTGGCAACCCTGGGTGTATTAATGGTTAGTGTTGCGAGACTAATGAGTGTATGTATGATAGTGTGTGTCGGCAAATGCACAAGTTCGAATCAATACCTTTCCTGCACGGTAGACAATTTCTAACCACGTTGAATGCATTTTGTGACAAAGAACTGTGTGTGTGTGTGTGTGTGTGTAGTTATCACCAGGCTTTGATCTTGCCTATGCACGCAATCACATCATTCTTTCTGCTCTTTCATCTCGGGTCTAACAACAATTTCCACCGTTCAGTGGCGGTGAAGTGCCACCTTTTCGTAATGACATCGCAGAGAACGAAGCATCTCCTGGCTTAATACACGCCGTGTGGTGTCGCTTTTATATTTTTACATCCAGTTCTTCAATGAGGTCACACGTTCACGCCGAAGTGGTTTTGGACACAGTGTGATATCTACATATAAACAACGACAAATCTAAACTTCACCGCACGTACCTGAACACCGGAGCCATATGATAGAAGCTTGCGTCTTGGAAAACCAGAATGCATCGTGTCTTCGGTGCGATTTAGTATCTGCACTTTAGACCATATGCTTGCAGGTGGACAACATTTTAGAGCTGCTTCAACATAAGCGATAACAGGAACTAACTTGTCTTGCATACTATTTGTGACATTAAGTGTAACTATAAATGGATATAAAGGACGATGAGAAAGTAAGTAATAGCATAAAGTATTATCAGGGCTCGTAGGCAGTGTTGGCTGAAGCGTTTAAGGCTCTTGGTTGTTGGTCGGAGGACTGTCAATCTGCCACTGTTGGGCCCTTGAGCAAAGCCCTTAATGCCCCTTTTCCACCAAAAAGAACCGGGTGCTGGTTCAGAGCTAGCGCTGGTGCTGGTTCAAAGTTGGTTCCACTGGCGAACCTTCTAAGAACCGGTTTGACTTTCCACCAGCTAGAGCGCCATCACAGAGCCGAGTCTGACGTCACTGTATACGTGTCATGTTACACAGCAATGTTAGCGCAGCAGCGGCAAACACAAACACATCAACAATTGTGGATGTTGCTTTACTGTTAATGCTCATGGCTTTGTGAACCTACATTAACACCCAAACGCGGCGAATCCGACGTGTACGTGCAGCTCCATGTAATCTGTATAAACGGAGGTTGTAATCGAGAAAGTACATAACGTTATTTTATCATTAACACAGAAAAAAGTTAGCCTTAGCATGTAGCTACTTACTATCATGTGTGCTGATAATGAATCATATTGCGGTAAAGTAAAAGTGTATTAAACATTAGTATACTTAAGGTACATTATCAAAGGCGCGAACAGTAGCCCCGCCCACAGCCCCGCCCACAGCCCCTAACACAAGCGGTTCTTAAGTTTAGACCAGCAACGTTTTGGTGCTACTTAAGAACCACTTTTCCTGGTTCAGAGCCGGTGCTTTGGCTGTCGAAAAAGAAAGAACTGGTTCTAAATTAGGCTCCGAACCAGCACTCAAACTGCCTCGGTGGAAAAGGGGCATAAGAGATGCCCTCACTGCTCCAGGGGTGCTGTATCATCTCTGACCCCAACATCCAACCTGCAAAGAAAGAATTTCACTGTGCTATAATGTTTATGTGGCAAATAAAGGCTTTTTCTTAGTGGTTAGCATGTTTTACTCGCACCTCAGGGGTTGGAGGTCAGATCTGAGTTTGCATGATCTGCATGTGCTGCAGTCCTCCATAGACGTCCCTGTGTAGGATATGTAGCACTGAAGGTAGATGGATGGATGGATGTATGGATGGATTAGGTAGTAGAACAAACACATTAATATAAACCCGTGATTTCAATTCAGCTGGACCTACCATCAGAGCTGCTGTAATAGAAAATGAATCAACACCTACTGACCAATCAGAACCAAGAATTTGACAGCTTTGGTCTATAACGCAATATATCATATAAATGATTTTTGTCATGCTCCAGTTGTTGTGCTCGATGTCAGTAATAAGTACATGAACGTGAACTGCATGAATCCTTGCTTGTTGCTTTGTATTTCTTTTTCCACTCTGAGTCTCACTGCATCTGTGCAGCTTCTCTCAGGCTCACTCAAGTACCGGGAAATAAATAGCATGACCGCGCAGCACGACGGCAGCCTGCTAATGTGCGTGTTTGCGTTCTTTGGACTGCTGTGTTATGAGGTGTGCAGAGCATCATGTAGCGTGTGAGAGAGCGTGTTAGCATATGTGAGCATGAGTACAAAAGATACCGAACAGACACAAAACGGACTAGCTGTGCGTGCGCTCACGTATTACAGTGCATTTTATTTTGGGAAGGATAAAGAGAGGAAAGGAACGAAAGACATCGTTATTCCCCTGCATCTCCTCCTGTGTGCCAGAGGAAGAGTTCTGATTAGAGAATGCTGAGCATGATTTGGACAAAAACACGAGCCAAACCATTTGCATTCCTTCTCCACAGAGCCACATAGGCTTTCTGACTAATCTAGAAATTACACATATGCTAAAAATTATAAACTCAGGAAACTTCATAAAATAACTCACTGTTTCTTGTTATACAAACATAAATACATTTAGAAGGTCAGAGTCGCTGTTACAACCTTCATTCATTCATTCATTCATTTTCTACCGCTTATCCGAACTACCTCGGGTCACGGGGAGCCTGTGCCTATCTCAGGCGTCATCGGGCATCAAGGCAGGATACACCCTGGACGGAGTGCCAACCCATCGCAGGGCACACACACACTCTCATTCACTCACGCAATCACACACTACGGACAATTTCAGGTTGCTAATCCAGAGATGCTAATCAACCTACCATGCATGTCTTTGGACCGGGGGAGGCACGGGGAGAACATGCAAACTCCACACACACAAGGCGGAGGCGGGAATCGAACCCCCAACCCTGGAGGTCTGAGGCTAACGTGCTAACCACTAAGCCACCGTGCCCCCCCGTTTTCTCCGAACTGTTGATTGTATTTCGTCTGAATTTTTGTTTCAGTGTAAAAGGTAAGAAATGAACATATTCATTAAGAAACCATTAAGCAGTTTTACAACTGAGCCAAAGCCAATTTTCAAAACGGTTAAAAACCGTAAACCTTTTTTTTTGTTTGTTTTGTTTTTGTTTATTATTGTTATTATTTGTAAAAAAAATTTGTGCCCAGGGATTCTTTCTCTTCTCCCAATCCGCCACACAATAACTTTATTCTTGTTTTTTTTCCTTCCTGGCAGTGTGTAGATCAGATCGAGTTGGATCTAAGCGCCAGATCGGAACAGTTGGCGAAACGCTCTTGTGTTTTTAGGGTTAAAGAATGTGCGAGCCGCTGATTTTTGGCTGCGGTGCGAAACGAAAACTGCTTGGTGCGTAGGAAAGAGCATCTGGTGGCTTTTTAATAAAAATGCGTTTTGAATTTTTCAGACTCCTGCCCGCTCGCTGCTGCTCTCTTCAAAGGCTTCACGACTCTTTTATCTTAGCGAGCGGCAAATGGCATTGTAATGACACATGAAGCAAGGCGCCGGATTGCACTTAATAATGTTTAACACAGCTTTCTTATAAGCAATTTTCCCCTCTTTTAGAAACGTGGAATGGTTTTTTTCTATCATTTTTCTTTCATGTACGTGCAGACGCTCACACTCTGGCTCACGTCGACTCGATATTTTGATTGGCGTTCTCTTAACAGTATTCAATAAATCAACTGTAGCGGTGTAGAATGAATCATTTTACATCGAACAAGAACAAGAATTTAATCCATTAATGCCTGATAGTCATCCTAAAACTGGTCTTTCTCTTGGACACACAGAAGAACAAAGTTTGGGAAATTTAGAAGGTCCAGTCTGATTGAGTGGCTTCTTTTTCAGGATTTGTTTTTGTATGTACTGTATGAGACCCGGTGCTGCCTCTGTGGTCTGTATATGATCTTTTTTTTATAAAAATAAACATCCTGCCTCGAGATAAAATGCCTCATATCCGACATCAGGTTCTTTTTTGAGAAAAGCCACTATTTAGATGTCCTCAGCTGCCCCGTGATGGACCATTTAAAGCTTATTAAAGGTGGTTTTGTGTGTGCGTAGATTACTGGAAGGAGAAATTGGTTGTGTGTGTGTGTGTGTGTGTGTGTGTACGTTTTAAATGTTACATTAGAAACGCTCAATAAATGTTTTTTAAATCCCGCTAAATCTGTGCTTGAGTTCTGTTAATAATGATTTTTATGATTTATGATGTATGAAACGTCTTTAATGTGTTTTATTCAAAATACTTCATGCTTTGATGACTAAATTGTTCAGGATGTAGTTTGTGTTTTTTTCACGTACGGCGAGAGAAAACAGACGTGTTACAGGAACACCAAATAAGGAATAATAAAGGAACAGGATTATTGTTGCAGAAAAATAGCCATAGGTTCGAGGTTGGATTGTGATTTATGTGTTATTTTTGTGTTCATTGTGTTTGTTATACATAAATTATTCCAGCGTCTGCATGAAAGCAAACACTCGTGTAGAAAGTGGAACTCTTTGACGTTGGACGACGTAACGCGACGCTAGCTCGAGCAAAATGAGGTGAAATTTTCTAATGTAGAAATTAAATCACAGCTTTGTTTTCATTTAAAAATTGACATTTGAAAGTTGTTTTGTACGCCGGAGAGCCGTCGCGTCGGCCATCTTGAAAAAATTGTTTCCTTCAGCATCGACGCCTGGTAGCCCTGCAAGAAGTGGTCGAAGGGTCGAACATTTCTCACGTCAATTATTCTGATTGAATAAGTAAATTCTCAGTGTGAACACACACACACACACACATATTACATGTGATTATTTATCCTACACATTCTACACTATCGTCCAAGACAATTTTATCTGCTTATAGTTATGTTTAATGTTGTTGACAGGGGCGGTTCTAGAGGCGGGGCCACAGGGGCCCTGGCCCCTGCTGAAATCTGATTGGCTCCTGATTGGAATCAGAATTTTTCACAACGATCAGAGATGCAATTCCACCCCAAACAATTGGCGGCACTCAAGCGTTTGAAAAAGGAACGACTGCCGAAATGTACTGAATAAATTATTTTGTGTGCCTCAATGTACCCTGTACTTGGCCCCTGAATGTAACATGTGGCCCCTTAATGGCCCCTGTTACAGAAAAATCCTAGAACCGCCACTGGTTGTTGAGCTATAAATATATAAATATATCCTTTCCTCACCAGCCTCATCAGAAAATGAAACTTCTTCTAAGCGACCAGACTTGAGTTTTACACCGGGCTTTAAATCAGAGACACACGATTTGGATTCTGAGCACAACTCGGAGTTCAATCAGTAAACTAGATCTCATTATTATGAGCTTATGATTTAATTCACACCCAGGAGTCAGAGACAGAAAGATTTCCCACACATTTCCAAGCCTCTGGATTTGCTGACTTGAGAATTACAAGTTAAAAAAAAAAAGTCTGTTTAAATGAAGTGGAATCTTGGCTCAAAGCTGAAATAAAAGACTTTCTGACTTTATCTTTCAGACATTGTTGTGAGCTTGTAGCATCTCGTATTACCTTTGATTTCAGTTTGGATTTATTGTCTATAAGCCGCTTCCTGGTGTTACCTTGTAAAATCATTGATACCACTGATACTGAAACTTTTATTGACAAATCTTCCTCTTCCTCTTCCTCTTCACCGCATTATTTATTAGTGTTAGTGTTATAGTGTTATCTATTGCTAGACTTTTCTACCTAGACAGTAAACATGGCTACGCTGTTTAATTTGGCTTAAAATATTAGTTTTTTTTAATTCAAATTCTACGGTGGCCGAGAAGTGCAAAAGGCATTAACAAATCCGAAAATGCATTAACAAATCCGAAAACAAATTAACAAATCCGAAAACGCATTAACAAATCCGAAAACAAATTAACAAATCCGAAAACACATTAACAAATCCGAAAAGACATTAACAAATCCGAAAACACATTAACAAATCTGAAAACAAATTAACAAATCCGAAAACACATTAACAAATCCGAAAACAAATTAACAAATCCGAAAACACATTAACAAATCCAAAAACACAACGACAAGTCAGACAACCCAGAAACGGTAGTGTATCATTTTTGAATGGAAACTTACCGATCATTGGACAAGACACCTGTCACTCAAGATATACAGGTATGGAATCTTATGTGTAATGTGTAAAGTTCTCCGTTTAAATATAAGAAAATAACAGAATTAATCCACAGTAATCCATTCCATCCATCCATTCCAACTTTTCCCTGCGGCAAACTGTTGAACTTCATGTATACCTTGAGTGACAGGTGTCTTGTCCAATCACAAACTATAACAACCGCTTCCGGGTTGTCTGAAATATCGTTGTGTTTTCTGATTTGTTAATGTGTTTTCGGATTTGTTAATTTGTTTTGCACTTCTCGGCCACCGTAAAATTCTGTTTTAAAGAAAATATCCTAAAACTGCAATGTGACGACGACGATGATGATGAAGATGGTAGTTGTCATTTTGGGTGAATAAATGTAGATCTATTTGCACAAACATTTCGTTTTTCTCACTAAGGTAAAGCTTGATTCTGATTGGTTTCCTTGAAACAGCCAAGGACCAATCGGTGCACGGTTCACCATTAAAATGCATCATATTCTTTAATTATTTAACAATAATTATAACAGTCCGTGTCTAGAAGCTGTTCTAAAGCAGACCTTCTAAGATTTTATGGAGTTCTTTTTCTTTTTTTTTTTTTTTTTTAATTTTGTGATTGCTGTTTTTTTTTGTTTGTTTGTTTGTTTGTTTGTTTGTTTTTTTTTTTATTTGCAATGTTATTTGTGATGCTTTTTGTGCCTTTTGAATTTTATTTTTTTTGCAGAAAACTACTTGAATTAGTAAAATCACAGGCACAGGATTCCACTTTTAAACGTCACGTTGTGTAGTGATGATGTCGTACGACGTGGCTCGTCATTTAGAAAATTTTACACGTTCTTTTGTATATCGTAGTGTTTTCATGATTTTTAAGTTGATTTCTGCGATTGCAAAATGACAAAAAATCCTGTAAGGACTGAAAGAAGGATTTAACTGAAATAATTGCATTCAATTTTTTGATTGCAAAATGGTGGATTCCTGGAAGGACTGAATAAGGGATTTAATCGAATATCTGATTTTGATCTTATTTGAAGTTGATGTTCTCGACGTAATGCTGAGCTGAGATTAAAGTTCCTTATTTTCCGACAATTAAACAATTCTAATTGTTTCAGGGACGATTAAACTGTGTTACTTGATGATGATGTTGATGATGATGTTATTAATTGGTTATTAATTGGTTCTGTTTGCACGCTCCGTCTTGCATGTCCAGACTTGCCTGAAAAAAATTGTGTGTGTGTGTGTGTGTGTGTGTGTGTGTGTTTCAATCCCCATCGTTAAGCCTCCTAGCCAGAAGCATTTCAGGTTAGCTGCGTTAACATATTGATGCTTCCGTCTGTTAGCTGGCTGCTCTTTGTGTAGCTCATTTAAAAGATAAAATCAGAGTGCAGTGCGGCGTAATGGGAACGCCGTCGTCGACTTAAACTCGTTTTAAAGGGAAAACAGAACACAAACAACTTAGTATCGACCCTGGAGGGAGCTTGGCAGTGAGATCCACTGATGTCTGAGTTAAATTTATTTTCTCATTTTCAAACACTTTCAGAGATTCAGACCTTTACTGTGACTTGGACTTGCCAAAGATACTGCAAAACTACACACACAAACACACACACACACACACACACACACACGCACTCACACAAAAACTCTCTCACACACACACACACACACACACACACACACACACCCTCTCACACACACTCACACAAAAACTCTCTCTCACACACACACACACACAAAAACTCTCTCTCTCACACACACACACTCACACAAAAACTCTCACACACTCACACAAAAACTCTCTCTCTCTCTCACTCACATACTCACACAAAACTCTCTCACACACACACACACACACACACACACACATTGTGAAGAAGCCTGTGGTGATCATTTTAAACTGCATTAAATTAAAAAAAGATTTAATACAAAGAAAATGGGTACAGCTGTGAAATTGGTCTTTAAGATTATAAATTTCCTGGCAACGATCTCATCTTTTAAAGTGAATGTATCTTTGGAAATAAAACATAACGTTTTTTTTACTTCCTGTAATGTTTTCTGTGGGTATTTGTAGAGCATAAGCTCAAATAAAAACCATACAGAAAAATGTATTTTCGATGAAGCCGACAATTTATACACTTATGACTTTGGGAAGACAAAGTGGGCGGAGTTAAGGACATAAACATATGCTTTGAGTCTCTGATTTTATATGAGTATAAACAATCTTGCTTTCCTTTTTTTATTTCCTTTCTTTAAAACAATCACCACATAAACAACATGTAAATGTTGGAGACTCCTTACACACTCCTTCTTCTAATGTTACACGATTCAATAACTCTTCTAAAACTTCCCCATTTCGATGTTTATTCGTTTCTCTTCGCTAAATACCATCACCTTTTACGTTCCCCTTATTATCAGGACGCTCCATGTAGTCCGAGTCCCTGAAAATTAGCCGTTGCTATAGAAACAGTAACGTGTTAGTAGGCGAGTGTTAATATAAACCTGTTTGTGCATGAAGGTCTTTAATAGAAGTCATTTGTAAATTCAACGCTCGAGCGATATTCGTACATTCTCACACAATTATTTTTCGGTTTTATTTCAAATGTACCTTATCTAAAGAACACACTCTCTCAGACGTTTAAGACGTTTTTAGAAAGGTCTCATAAAGCCTCAACGAAGTCATATCATTATTTAATGACATATAATTTTATATTTTTTATGAAAATGTTCTAAATATTCTCGGCAGGACGTTTTGAACACATAATGAGAGCCTTTCACATGACTCTATGAAAATCTGTGATGCCTGATATAGCCTGTTATTAGATGTTTATAATGCCTTATAGTGTATATAGATTGTACCAGCTCCGATCGTCTTCCGTGCGATGAAGATCTCGGACCTCCGCTGAGACGAGGCCAACTCTGTGAGAATCCTGAGACATCTACAGATCTACCATCTCCAGTTGGACTCTGTGATACTAAGAGGAGATCTGAACTCCATGTGATCCCTACACCAATACAGCATTTGTTTGACTGTACTGTATATTTGCAATCATACCCTCTATCATCATACCCATATGAGGATGGGTTCCCCTTTGAGTCTGGTTTCTCTCAAGGTTTCTTCCTTACCAATTTAAAGCCGTATTCGGACAGGATTAGTTGTACCTGGGGACGTGGGGGTAAAGTAATTATTACCAGAGCTTCTCGGTGATTTTAGTCCCGTCCGAATGTGCCATCTCGGTAATCATTACGGACAATGTCAGTAAAGATTACGGCGACTTTTACCTTCTGTAAAAAGGTCTGGAAAAATTACCTCAGGTAATACTAATCCCGTCCGAATAGACCCGCTGTAAATATGTACGGTAAAATTCCGTCATTTCCTGTTTAAAAGTAGTTTTTGGCGCCTTTTGCAAGCATGGAGGCGCCATGTTGTCTGTTTGCGCACGTGATAACAGGAAGCAACGTCATACGCACATGACGACAAGGAGGTTACTGTGGTGCATAAAGCAAGTTACCCCTCCCACTTCTGCTAGTTTTACTGAGATGTCTTGTCCCGTGCGAATTGGCCAATTTATATTACAGACATCCTGAGGTAAAATTGCATTACTCCACGTCCCCACGTAAAACTAATCCCGTCCGAATAGGGCTTAAGGGAGTTTTTCCTTGCCACTGCTGCCTGAGTCACCTCAGACTTGCTCATTGGGGATAATTACATATACATACACACACATACATACATACACACATACATACATACATACATACACACATACATACATACTGTACATACATACATACATACACACATACATACATACAGACACACTGTGAACTATATACATCTTGAATCTTTATTATATTAATTCTTTATACTTCTCCTTATGTTTACCTTCTGTTCTATGTTTATGTTCTGTAAAACTGCTTTGAGACAATGTCCATTTCTAAAAAGCGCTATACAAATAAACTTGAATTGAAATTGAATTGAATTGAATTGAATAAGTATATAAAACTGACTACAAAAGGTTCTGGTTAAATTAAGACACAGTTGCAGTCTGTTGCGTAAGCAATTGCAGGCTTCATAAAATGCTCCTGTAAAAGGACTGAATGAAACTTTTATAACGCAGCCGCTGACATTTGCAGTTGTCAAAATGTAGCTGGGGAGAAACGCATGAAACTCCCTTCACGTTTCTTCACGCGGTGTACTCGGAGGTAGTTTTTACTTACAGTCCGTTCCTTTCTCTGTCACAGCTTTAAGAATTCGTAAAAGTTCAGTATAAGGGATTAAAGATGTTCAGTTTTAGGGATTAATCTCTCACGTCATCTCACGCCAAGCCGAATAAAGTCTCAGTGTTGATGCGTTTGGAAGAAATGATATAAGGAATGTAATATAGTATGTGGTGTATTAATATAATCTCATGTCTAAGGGTTGGGATTTCTCACAAATCTCACGAATTTGATCTGAATGCATCTGGATCTTTGATGTTCTTTTATGTTTAGAGCAGGGGGTTGTTGGGGCTCGGGTGGGGGCTGGGGAGGGGGAGTATTGTTTTTATTCGTAATAAAATACACGTAATGAAAAACATTCGTTTCACAGTCGTTTATTATAGCTGAATATACTATCCTGACCTCTGAATAACCGATCCTGACCTCCCTGGGGCCCTAAGCAAAATTCTTCTAAGGGGCCCTCCTACCTGACCCTTGAGCCATGTAAACCATTTGCCACACAGTCACACTTGCACTGGCAGCACTGCACAGCTAATTTAGCTAGTCAAATAGAGACTAGAGACAGAATCACAGCAACTTAACTTTACTGTTATTTGCTCTTGCTGACATCAAACTTGAAGAGAACACAAGTTTACCTGATTGCTAATCTCGCATTTTACTCTCATTTGGTTTCTTTTTTCTCTTTTCATGGCCAGATGGATAGCTCCGCTTCATATTGTCATCTACACAGTAAACATTAACACGCGCTGTAAAATGAGGCAGGGGGAGGCAGGGCCTTGCGTAATTTGCGGGGCCTTACGCAACTTGCGTAGTGAGCGTATAGGGCCGATCAGCTCTGCTCAAATCTCCTGCCACAGCTGATTTACATATAGCCACACCCACAAATCTTATCCAAATCACCCACAAAGCCTATAAAAAGATGACTAAATGCTAGAAGTTACTGTTACCATGTAAAGTTGATTTTTTTTTCCATATACAGGTAGCAGCAGGATTTTATTCCTCAGCTGTATTATTTAGCCATTTATTCAGCTCTAAACTGCCAGGCACAGCTGACTGACACGTAGCTCGGTTGTCTTTTACCTTCTACACACAGCGTACACTAAATGTTCCAGTAATGCAGTTCAGCCACTGCAGTACATCAGCCACCATAGACATACACTAGCTAATCCAAGCTACAGGGGTTCGAGGGTGCCAATACTTTTTCTTCCAACTGATAACCTATCTTTACGTGTCATTTTCTTTGCATTTGTTTTTGGGTGGAGTCAATATTATAAAATAAATCTCTTTAAGCATTATATTTATAAATAAAATTAGAATGTGTGTGTGTGTGTGTGTGTGTGTGTGTGTGTGTGTGTGTGTGTGTGTGTGTGTGTGTGTGATGGTTCTTTTTGCATGGGCAGCACTGCTTGTAGTATTTTTCCTGTTTAAACCCTTGATCAGAGCATATTTTTATGCTAATTAAATAAAAAAAAACACTTAAAACATTTAAAAATACTTAAAAATAGAGGATTTGACATAACGAATACATTTTCATATCACCTCGCGATAATGATAATACACGATCTGGTTTATTGGCCCTAAAATGCAGCTCATAAATCCGTTTGGGTTTTCATGACAGCTCAAAGGAGCTCTGTTCTTATTTGCCGTATCTGACACGTTCATTTTATTCCCGCGTGTAAGCTGTCAGCGCTCGCGGATACAAATATTCCAGTAGAAATGTACCGAGCAATGCTAATGAAATACCTGTAATATTTGCAGTGCTGTTCAGCAGCGGTCGTCTTTTACAAAGATCTTTTCTCATCCTGTTTGTGTTTGAGTGCTCGGGACTTTTACAACACCATGTCACACAACACTACACTACACCACACCACACCGCACCACACCACACACTCCCCCGTGTCTCATGAGATATGCGATCTAAACTCCAGCATGTTGCAGTTTGCAAGCACCATTTACTTTACACAGTGGCCTTTTACTGCCTAATAAATAATGGACGCATAAACTAATGGCTGCTATGCACCGGCTGATTTAAGTGTTTGCTTTGTGTATTTTCCGGTGAGCGAGCGCTCTCGGCTTGGTCTGTTGCAAATCTTCCGAAAACTTGAATGATCTGATGGTGGGTGGTTTTTTTATTTTTTTTTTTCATTTTGTGGATTATGCACAGCTTGCTTCAGTTTGCTATGAGTTTCTGATAAAACCTGATGTTTCCTGGAAAGAAATTCAGAGCCAAAGCCTTATATCATGTCTTTGCTGACTTCCCATGCCTTTTCCCTTCGGGGATCCTGATAATGCCATTTTATTAGCTTTAAAGAAGTTTGATGACAGAGGGATCGAGTCTGTGTGATCTTAAAAATAAGATTGATGGTGTTATAAAGTTGTGTAAACTGTCCATCCTTCCTCATCTTCTGTACCACTTATCTTCCACAGGGTTGTGGGGAGCCTGGAATCACGCGGGTCTCAGGGCACCGGGCAGGGGACACGATGGACGAGGTGGCAATTCATCACATGACACAAATGTAGTCACACACTACACACAGGTTAGTGGTGCCAGTCAGACTACAACATGGGTCATTGGATTAGGGAGGAAATGTGTAGTGGTAATAGTCGTGGTGGTGGTGATAGTGGTGAAATGGTAGTGGTGGTATTGGTGGTGGTGGTACTAGTAGTGGTGGAAATGGTAGTAGTGGTGGTAGTTATCAAGCTAGTAATACTATTGGTGGTAGTAGTAGTGGTGGAAATGGTTGTAGTGGTGTAGTAATAGTGGTGGTGGTGGTAGCAGTAGAGGTGGAAATGGTAGTGGTGGTAGTGGTAATAGTGGTGGATGTAATGGCAGTAGTAACAGTGGTGGTAGTAGTAGTGGTGGTATTGATGGTAGTAGTGGTGGAAGTGGTAGTGGTAATGTGTAGTGGTAATAGTGGTGGTGGTGATAGTGGTGAAATGGTAGTGGTGGTATTGGTGGTGGTGGTACTAGTAGTGGTGGAAATGGTAGTAGTGGTGGTAGTAATCGTGGTAGTAATACTATTGGTGGTAGTAGTAGTGGTGGATATGGTTGTAGTGGTGTAGTAATTGTTGTGGTGGTGGTAGCAGTAGAGGTGGAAATGGTAGTGGTGGTAGTAGTAGTAGTGGTGGTAGTGGTAGTAGTGGTGGAAGTAATGGCGGTGGCAGTAGTAACAGTGGTGGTAGTAGTGGTGGAAGTGGTAGTAGTGGTGGTAGTAATGGTGGTGATAGTAGTAGTGGTGGATATGGTTGCAGTGGTGTAGTAATTGTTGTGGTGGTGGTAGCAGTAGAGGTGGAAATGGTAGTGGTGGTAGTGGTAGTAGTGATGGAAGTAATGGCGGTGGCAGTAGTAACAGTGGTGGTAGTAGTAGTGGTGGTATTGATGGTAGTAGTGGTGGAAGTGATAGTGGTGGTAGTAATGGTGGTGATAGTAGTAGTAGTGGTGGTGGTGGTGGTGGTGGTGGTGGTGGTGGTTAAAGTGGTAGTAAAAGTTGTGGTATTTGTGGTAGTGGTGGTGGTAGAGGTGATAGTAGTGCTGGTAGTAGTGGTAGCAGTAGTGGTGCTGGTGGTGTTAGTGGTAGTAGTGGTGGTGTCCATTATTGGTATCGTCGTTTATATTCACTGAACAGAGATTTTATTATAAAAAGCTGTCCACCTTCATGCAAGTATCCAACAAGGCAATCATATGGCAGATATAAAGAGTTTCAGTATCAGTTATTTGAATGTGTGTGTGTGTGTGTGTGTGTGTGGGTATAAATTAATATATTGGTTAGGACACCAGAATCCTCACAAGAAAAGGAATGTCTGAGAGTATTGAGCATAATGGGGACATATGGCTGGTCCCCACAAGAAGCTCTGTTGTTGTTGAAGTTAAGGATTTAAGTGTAGCATTAATAACGATGTCAGTGGAACGTGTGTGTGTGTGTGTGTGTGTGTGTGTGTGTGTGTGTGTAATAACCAACAGTAACTTCAAAATTCTTAAAGATGCTTCCATTTTGTGCTCTTCATAAATAATATCCCCAAACCCCCACATCAAGATGTTCTCAAATACTAATAAACTTGTCATTACTTGGTCTCGAGACGCGGTGTGTTTAAAATCCGTGCTGTGTTGTATTCCTGCTGAAATGTTAAATTATCATAGGCCTTATGAATATAAAGCTGTGTGCCACTGCTAAAATACACCCTGGGCACTCATGTGCACCAACAGCACTAAAAAAACATACACACTTTAGGGGACGAGGACAGAGAGCGAGAGAAGGAGAGAAAATGATTAAAAAGAACCATTAGTGTGTGAGCTGTTAAAACATTCTTTTAATTATAATCACCTCTGCTGGTAACGTTACACCCATTTAGAGGCTGTGGGTAAATGTGCTCTCTCCATTAGCTAGCAAAGCACCCTGTGTGTCATTACTGTGGGATTACAGCCACTTCCTTCCTCTTTTAAGTAACACGGTGATTCGGGGTCCTAAATTAATAAGAGCTTCTTTTAGACAGGCTGATAAACACTATATAAGTGTATGCTTTATAACATGGTTATAAGTTATCATACTGTTATGGTTATATTACTAGATGTTTGCATATATTTTGTGATGTCATTAGTCCATATACTGTGTATTGTCACAGTTTAATGGCCCATTAGCC
Organism: Tachysurus vachellii; assembly: GCF_030014155.1. Taxonomy (NCBI): domain Eukaryota; kingdom Metazoa; phylum Chordata; class Actinopteri; order Siluriformes; family Bagridae; genus Tachysurus; species Tachysurus vachellii. Next base: position 13,902,520 of record NC_083485.1, read on the forward strand.
TTTTCTGTTTAATGAGCACTTGTGTTTAAGTTGGATTTCGCTTGTTGTACCGTAGTCATGAGGTTTTAGTTCGTGTCTCAACATTTTGTCAACATTGGTATCAAGATTTCAAGTGCTGTTGTACGGTTCTACTGCTGTAAGTGTTGAGGTTCCTCTCAGGTGAAGTGGAAGATCCTTTAACTTTCCTTCCTTCCTTCCTTCATCTTCAGTTGGCATTTAACATAAACTTTACAACCAATAAACTAAGAGATATATAAATAAGTAAGTGAACCGTATAACATTATATACAGCTTTGATTACTGACCCTAATTAAACAAATATAATTAATTAAATAATTAAATAATATTTCATTTTTAATGCTCTCTCTCTCTCTCTCTCTCTCTCTCTCTCTCTCTCTCTCTGTCTCTTTCCCTCTCTCTCTCTACTTCTTTCTCTTTCTCTTTCTCTCTGTCTCTGTCTCTCTCTCTCTCTCTCTCTCTCTGTCTCTCTCTCTCTCTCTGTCTCTGTCCCCTCTCTCTCTCCGTCTCTCTCTCTCTCTCTCTCTCTCTCTCTCTCTCTCTCTCTCTCCCTCTCTCTCTCTCTCTCCGTCTCTCTCTTTCTCTGTTTCTGTTTCTCTCTCTCTCTCTCTCTCTCTCTCTCTCTCTCTCTCTCTCTCTCTCTCTCTCTCTCTCTCCGTCTCTCTCTCTCTGTCTCTCTCTCTGTTTCTGTTTCTCTCTCTCTCTCTCTCTCTCTCTCTCTCTCTCTCTCTCTCTCTGTTTCTGTTTCTCTCTCTCTCTCTCTCTCTCTCTCTCTCTCTCTCTCTCTCTCTCAACCTGAAACTCTGGATGCATCGAGGATCTACAGCATGAATTCAAGATAAAGCTAAATCAACAATCCTAACAGCATGTGTAAATAAAAGTGAAAAATAAAAATAATACAAATAAAATAAAATAAAAATAAATAAATAAATGAATGAATAAAATAAAATAATAAATAAATAAATAAATAAATAAATAAATATTCAAATGACAAAAAATAATATTTATATATTCAGTATTACACACAGCGGATAAATTCACAGTAAAGTAACCAGAAACTCAATATCACACATCACGCTATCTGCCTTTAATCCCTCTTTTTTTTATTTGTAACAAACTGGATGAGATTAAAATGCTAAGCAATACTATGTGTAGTAATTTTGGACAGGGGGCAGGTGGAGGGGGGCAACTAGGGCTAAATAATAGTCCTAAATAAGACTAAAATTATACTTTTTTTTGTCTTATTCTAAATTACAATAAAAACACAATTTATATTTTAGGGGCTAATCACAGTAATGATAACTTCTTCTTCTTCTTCTTCTTCTTCTTCTTCCTCCCCCTTTTCTCCTTCAGATTTTGTCTCGTCATCACCACAATGCACGTCTCGCCAAACAAAACAGCATTAATACAGTTGTGTAAGATAAACCTGTAGGATATCATACCCACAATCGTATAGTTATTATAAATTCTGCATCATACAAAGCTGAGACTTCTTTTCATTCACTAGTCAGTCGTTCCTATTTTCGTTTGTCTCGCCCTTATGTTATGATTCGTACACGTTCACGCTTTCCTTCCGTTTTATCGAATATGTTTTATATCTTCTTCCTCTTCGCCACATTTCCATGCTGGTGTATAACGAGTCTAGTCGATTATGTAGATCGCTGAGTTGCGCTACACTTAAACCGACATTACAGCCTCTTAAGCTGTTCATTAAGCACTGTCAGTCATTCCGGCTCGTAGCGTCGTCATGGCGCCGAGCACTGTGGGATTTTGGGGGTTTGGTCCCAGGCTTGTGTGGCGCCAGCTGTCCGAG